>NC_134485.1:27318433-27371959 GCF_040206685.1 Ascaphus truei | reverse complement strand
GGAAGTGGTGGGAAGGGGGGAGGTGGTGGGAAGGGGGGGGGGGTGGGAAGGGGGGGGAGGTGGTGGGAAGGGGGGGAGGTGGAGGGGGAGGTGAAGGGGGGGGGGGTGGAGGGGAGGTGAAGGGGGGGGTGGAGGGGAGGTGAAGGGGGGGGTGGAGGGAGGTGAAGGGGGGGGGGGGTGGAGGGGAGGTGAAGGGGGGGGTGGAGGGGAGGTGAAGGGGGGGTGGAGGGGAGGTGAAGGGGGGTGGAGGGGAGGTGAAGGGGGGGGGTGGAGGGGAGGTGAAGGGGGGGGTGGAGGGGAGGTGAAGGGGGGGTGGAGGGGAGGTGAAGGGGGGGGTGGAGGGGAGGTGAAGGGGGTGGAGGGGAGGTGAAGGGGGTGGAGGGGAGGTGAAGGGGAGGTGAAGGGGGAGGGTGGAGGGGAGGTGAAGGGGAGGTGAAGGGGGTGGGGGGTGGAGGGGAGGTGAAGGGGAGGTGGAGGGGAGGTGAAGGGGGAGGTGGAGGGGAGGTGAAGGGGGGGTGGAGGGGAGGTGAAGGGGGGGGTGGAGGGGAGGTGAAGGGGGGGTGGAGGGGAGGTGAAGGGGGGGTGGAGGGGAGGTGAAGGGGGGGTGGAGGGGAGGTGAAGGGGGGGGTGGAGGGGAGGTGAAGGGGGGTGGAGGGGAGGTGAAGGGGGTGGAGGGGAGGTGAAGGGGGGTGGAGGGGAGGTGAGGGAGGTGAAGGGGGAGGGTGGAGGGGAGGTGGGAGGAGGGGAGGTGAGGGGGTGGGTGGAGGTGGAGGGTGAGGGGGGGGTGGAGGGGTGGTGATGGGGGTGGGGGTGGAGGGGAGGTGTAGGGGGGGGGTGGAGGGGTGGGGTGGGAGGGGGTGAGGGGTGGGGGGGGAGGGAGGTGAAGGGGGGGGTGGGTGGGTGGGGGGGGGGTGAGGGTGAGGGGGTGGTGGGGGAGGTGAAGGGGGGGTGGAGGGGGTGGTGGGTGGGGGGGTGGAGGGGTGGTAAGGGGGGGGGTGGAGGGGAGGTGAAGGGGGTGAGGGGAGGTGAAGGCCGCTCCCTCAGCCGTCCGGCCGCTCCCTCAGCCGTCCGGCCGCTCCCTCAGCTGTCCGGCCGCTCCCTCAGCCGTCCGGAAGGTCCCACGTGGATCTGAGGCGGGAGGCAGCTTGTTGTGGCCGCTCCCCCGCTGTGTCCCGGGCGCTCGCTCCTCCGCTGACTGAAGCGGCGCCGGGGGGGGAGGGGGTGGAGGGGAGGTGAAGGGGGGTGAGGAGAGGGTGAGGGGAGGTGAAGGGGGTGAGGGGAGGTGAAGGGGGTGAGGGTTGGGTGAAGGGGGGTGAGGGGAGGTGAAGGGCGCTCACTCACCCGTCCGGAAGGTCCCACGTGGATCTGAGGCGGGAGGCAGCTTGTTGTGGCCGCTCCCCCGCTGTGTCCCGGGCGCTCGCTCCTCCGCTGACTGTAGCGGCGCCGGGGGGGGAGGGGGTGGAGGGGAGGTGAAGGGGTGAGGGGAGGTGAAGGGGGGTGAGGGGAGGTGAAGGGCGCTCACTCACCCGTCCGGAAGGTCCCACGTGGATCTGAGGCGGGAGGCAGCTTGTTGTGGCCGCTCCCCCGCTGTGTCCCGGGCACTCGCTCCCCCGCTGACTGTAGCGGCGCCGGGGGGAGGAGGGGGGGGCTGAAAGCGCGGGAAACACGGGGAGAGGAGGAGGTGCGCGCGGGTGTGGGTGGAGGCTGATGTTCGGGGAGGAAGAGGCGGAGGCTCCGGGACCGGTGGGTATGTGAGCCCCACCCCCCGGGTTATACATGCTGCTAATGTACACCCCCCCCTACTGTGTGTGTGTGTGTCCCTGTGTGTGTGTGTCCCTGTGTGTGTGTGTGTGTGTGTCCCTGTGTGTGTCCCTGTGTGTGTGTGTGTGTGTCCCTGTGTGTGTGTGTGTGTGTGTCCCTGTGTGTTTGTGTTTGTGTCCCTGTGTCCTTTGGCCCGTCACTCCACCTCAGGCCAATGAGAGGTGTGCGGGGGCGGGCCAAGGGACCAATCAGATTTCCCCTAGGGACACCGGACATCCAGGCAGGCAGGCAGGCATGCATGCATACATACAGTGCTTTCACTAATATAGTATAAGATTTATATTTTAATATTGCAGTGCTATATACTGTACAGGAATGCCAGAATGTACATGGTCAATAAAATATATAAAGGTTTTATAGGTTTTTTTTTCATTTAAACAAATCATTCAATTTAACATAAAAAATACCAAACATCCACTATAATTATGGTGACCAGATTTTTCAAAAGTAGAAACCGGGATATATTAAAAAGTTATTTATAAAACAAACATGACTTAATATAAATATTATAATGGTATTTGTCTAATAGCATTCCCATTTATGCTATATTATTGATTTATTTCAGTTTCCTAACAAAACACAAACTTGAGTGTAGAAAAATGACTTTATATAACATGTTTATGCCTGGCATCTTATTCTTTACACAACACTAATATAGTGTGAATATCAGAGTTATATATCCAACTCGATCTTCTCATGTTGTTCTCTTTATTCGTACCTCATCACTTCACCTTAGGAGCACTCCCTGTGATATGAGACCACACGAGGCTCCCCAAAGAAAGTCTCCCCACTATGCCTCCCCTTCACTGCTCACCAGCGTGCACTATATTACAGACCTAAGCCAGCATGGGCAGGGCTAATTTTATCAAGAAAGGACAGACACAGCTTGAAGAACCTTGATTTCGTCACCCTCTCCTCCCCCCTGGATTTCGTCACCCTCTTCCCCCTGTATTTTTGCTGGGAGGGTCTGTTTGCGTCCAGCTGCTTATCACTTCACCACAGGACTCTTTGATGAGACCACATGAGTCACACCAAAGGGTGTCAGCCATTTGTTACCGTTCGCTGATGTTAGGGATACACTGTTAAAATTCCCATAAACATATATTATCTGTTACTGTCCATGATAATGTCTGTAAATTGAATGTATCACCTCTGTTCATTTAAAGCTGAGGGACTCTCTCCCTCCTCCCCAAGCCCACCACCCCCCCTCCCCCCCCCACCCCCCCACCCAGTCAGGAGGAAGCTGCAGGCACGAAGGAAAACCCTATCTGCCACTGACTGGTCCTTGGTATAGTTGCTAACGGCTTAGTCCTCCAACATGTAGGTAGGGACTAACCTTTTGTAAGTAGTCAGCGCTCCAGATACAAGCTAGGAATGTTTGTTTTTTCCATTATGCTGAACAAAAGCTGTCTTTTATGTTTGTGAAACTGTGTCTGATTAAAAGCCTACATTATTTCCCCCTAAAACAAAGTCTTCTGTTTCAACCTCTGCACACATCTCCTACATATGGTGTTAGAGAGGGGTGGAAGGTGGCCCTTGGATTTGAAAGGGGCTCCGAAGAAAATCAGAGATTTTTTTAGTGCTTTTTTTTTGCAACAGTTCCTGCAACAGGAAGAAATGTGCAGAGGTGACCAGAATAAAGAGCTACAAATCCAGGCAGATAAACAAGGTTCACTGCACTGGATAAAGCAACAAATGCCACAGTCTGACTGGGGACGACTGCTAAAGACGGTGACCCACACAAGGTACTGATTCTGTGAATAAAGTTTGCCCCATCACATGTGCTAAAAAAAAAAAATCACATGGGTTTTTAAAATGGCGGCTCAGCAAGAGTAAGACGTCTACAGAGACACCTGTGAGATGTACGAGCTCTGCAAGTAAAGTCTGCCACACCTGTATGACTACCAGCTGTGATTGTAGCATATACAGAAAAATATTGATGCCGTAGCATCTCCGGAGGTCAGTGTGAAGAATACAGCTGAAAGTGTCAGAATGGAGGATATATATATGTGTGTATTCTGTAATCTGGCCACATGAAAGTGTCCCTTCAGGCCTTATGATGAGGAGGATGACACCTATGTGGTCCTGGAAAAGAGACGCACCCGCGAAATGCCCCTAGGAAGTTGGGGGTGTCTGGGCACATGGAAGAGTCTTGTTCCTACGTCCTTTAACATGTATCATGGCAGCAAGAGTAGGACCAGCTGGACGCTGAAGATTTCCACTAGCTATTCCAACTGCAAGAAAAGCGTGGTGGGTGCAGTGAAACTGCAGAAATTTCAAGCAATGAAGCATCAGAATCTTCCAAAGTAAAGAAGAAAAGAGAAGACGTTCTCAGCTTACTGTGGAGATTGCAGACACGTTCATGTATGGCCCTGTGGCATCAGAAGGGGGCTGAGATGTCCTGCAGCCTAGAGCGACGCAAATTCATCCTGGGAATGGCATACTCTCCAGAAGGCCCAAGCAGTAGTCGTGTACCCTGAAGAGGTGTCTATCCGGTTGTGACAGTGAGCATCCTTCAACAAATAGTACCAGGGAAGTGGACCTGGAACAATGAGGGACAATCCTTTGACCCGCACTGAAAATGCACTGCAAACTGCCAGATATGACTGATCTCCTCCATGGACGATTGGAAAAGCAGATAGAATCTAACGCTAAGCTACTGAGGGGTCTGTTCACAGTCACCTTGGAATATGGGACTTTGGAGAAGACAGACTGTCTCTTTCGGACATAGTTAGACGATGTGATGATGGATCTGGAGACGGCAAATGCTGCTATTACCATCATGGATGTGTAGCAGAGCCACTCAGACTAAATTATTGTTGACTGGACGCAGAAGTATGAGGAGTCACGGCAGAGACTGGAGTCTATCAAAAGGAGTTCACAGTCTCAGCACAGATCTGGGAATCTCCCAAAAGAGATTTTGCAGTCTCAGTACAGAGCTAGAAATCTCCCAGAGAGAGGTTCATAGTCTCAGGGCAGAGCTGGAAGTCTCCCAGAAAGAGGTACACAGTCTCGGTGCAGAACTGGTAGTCTCTCAAAAAGAGATTTGCAGTCTTAGCATGCAGTTGGAAATTTCTCAAAAAGAAGTTCGCAGTCTCAGTTCTGAGCTGGAAGGGTCTCAGAAAGAGGTTCACACTCAACACAGAGCTGCAAGTCTCTCTCCAGGAGGTCCGCGGTCTCAGCACAGAGGTGTGTAAATGGAAGGAAGCCTATGGAAAGAGCCTGAGTGCTTTAGAGATGGTTAAAAGAGAACAGAACCCTGAAAGAGGAGGTTTCAGATCTGACTAACAAGGTCAATTAAACAAATGAGAAGCTTCATGAAACAAAAAAGGTGAAGAAACATATGGAACAAGAAAAGTCGGAAGTGCAGTTAGCACTGAAAGAAGCAGAGGGCGCCTTGGTGCAGAAAAGAGGCAAATCCCTATGTTTCCAGTTACAACTTTCTCAGATAAGAGCAGATAGAAAGAAGAGAAGCATTATAACACTTCAGAAATACTACAGAGTTCTTATCCAAGGAAGGTTGGAGAGAGAACGTGATCTGCGCAAATATTCTGCAGCATACAGATGAACAAAAGCTCGTCAGCTGTGTCGCCAGAATAAAGCAGCCCGCCTTCTCCAGTCAATATGGAGAATGCAAAGACAAATGAAGATGTATGAACATTTGAAGCAATGTGTAATTGTGGTCCAGTCAAAGGTTAGAAAGTATCAGCAGCAAAAATACTACAGGAAGGTGAAGGAAGCTGCTTGTGTGATTCAGTTCAGATCTAAGTCCTACGCTACGACCATAACCAAGCAAGCTGTGCGCTGCTATAAGCGCATCCACAATGCCGTCCAAGAACCAAGTTACGACTGAGAAGTACAATACAAATCCAGTCATGCTACTGTGCCCACAGGGTCTGAAACTGCTTCCTTACAGCCGCTATAAAGATTCAGTCTTTGGCTAGAATAAGACCGAAATCAGCTACCGCATGCTGAGGAAGAAAACACTGGTTATCCAACAGTGCTTTCGTCTGAATAAAGTAATGTATCGAGAAAGGGAGGCCTAAAACTATAAGTATACCAGCTGCAAAAGAGAGACGCTACGGGGACAGTCAGAGATTGAGAGCTCCGCCAAGGTTGAGCTGCTGGAAATCAATGATGCTGAGCCACCTGATGGTGGCAGGGAAGAGGAGTGGCAGGGTAGAGGAGATCACACGACGTGTAGAAGAACTCGATACCAAGTGAGTAAAAGAAGAGTTTGTGAAATGGAAATGTGAGCTTGAGCATGAAGTTCTCCTCAGTGTTGAAGAAACTAAGTACATCATGGAGAAGCAGTGCTTTGAAGAGGTCCTCAGCGAGCGACTAAAGCATGCTGCATTAGAGCGCCTACTTTGAGAGACATTGGTTATGTGCACAGGCTACAAGGACTTTATCACCGGTGTCCTCTTCAACCACTACCACATATTGTGCTCACACACTGATAGAGGTAGCAAGCCTCTGTAATTCATCTCCTGAGTACCAGATATTTGCCCTAAAGGCAATAACCAAAATTACTGGTAGGAATGAAAATCGCCTTGAGAAAAGACTTTGCACTAAGGAAAAGGTAGAACGTTCTATGGAAGTGGGTGTAGAATCGGCTACTTCTGTGTTTAGTATGTTGAATGACAAAGAGAATGGAAAAGGTGCTTCTGAAGAGAAAATTGTAAACCAAATAATGGAGGTCATCCCATCTACAAGTACCACAGTTGCCGACAGCGTGTAATGCTCGTGCTGCCCGCAAACCTGGGGTACCGGGGTCTTGTGTCTGAAAATGTAATTTACTTTCTACGAAGCGTGCAACAGTTTAATCAGAGCCCAAAGTATTACTTATTAACATTTCTCTTTAATATACAAAAAATACAGTGCTTAGATTACAGAAAAAAGATTACTACAAGAATATACAGGTATCATAAATGCAGACAATCTCTTCAAATAAAAGAACAAAAACTCCCTATACATTACCACAAGTCTTAGGTTCTTCCCAGAGAGGTCACCTGCATAGAAAGAGGAGAATTCATGTCTTATCCCAAAACACACCTCTGTTGAATTCTGATGTCATAACCCTTTGGAAAGACCTAAATACCCTTCTGTAACGTTCGCACTGCCCACAAACAAGATAATACCCTGGCACTGAGGTGGGAAGGTATAAAACCACACACCCGCAGTAGCAGAGGCGTGCCTGGAAGGCGGATAGTTTAGCGTTGCCGGGTCTGGGTTGGAGAGTGTAGGAGATGCGGTATACTTGCCGAGTTCTTGGATTGGAGAGAGCAAGATAGTAGGGGTCCATAAATCGTGGTCTGGGATTGTAGAAAGCAGAGTAGTCCGAGTCCGTATGCCGTGTTCAAGGGTAGGAGAGATCGCCGTAGTCGAGGGTATGCCAAAGTCCAAAATCCAGAAGGGTCCACAAACAAGCCGAGTCGGTACACAAGAGGTTAACTGCAAACGAAACTTAGAGCACTGCACAACAGAAGTGAGCTACACGAGGCTACATAGAATTATGCTGAGCAAAGCATGGGAGGAAGCAGGAAGTATTTACAGACAGGGCAGACCAATGGGGACAAGGGGCGGAGCAGAGGCGGGGCCCCAGCGGAGCTGGGATAGGTTCAAGCAACAAGGCAAGGAGGAGAGACTTGCCACGCAGCTGGGGATCGTCACACATCATCGCGTCTGCGCCCCGCGTGGTAGAGGTGAGGGAGGCGGGACCAGATTCCGTGCGGCAGTTAGAAGAGCTGCGGGCGCGCGCGCTCTGTAATGAGAGAGGGGGAGCGCGCATGGGCAGGAACAGTGGCCGCGGCGGCAGCAGGTAAGTAGGGAACACGCCGCAAAGGATGTATTCTCCGATTCCTTACACCTTCTTCTCCCATTGAAACAACATATGTTCACCCCTGTCATCAATCAGCCACTTTGTTGGCATTTTAATGACTTAAAAGAAGAAAAAAAACCTTTCCTGGCGACTTAAAGTTTGACTTAATATAGTAAAAACCTCATTACTTTATTTCCATAATACATTGACAGACACTATCTTCCCTGTTATATCTGTGTACTTAACATTCACATTTCAACATATAATATGACCACATAATCTCTGTTTTTGAAGGAGAAACAGGTATCCCGTCTTTAAGACCTCTTAATCATGAAATGTTTGGCATCATTTGATTTGTCTAATTTGCAACGGTTACGAATATCTATTTGTTATTCTTGCAAATTGTGGTCATGTTCATGGTATCTTCATATTTAATAAAGCCCTCAAATAAAGTGATAACTTGTTCGTCACCACTCTCTTTGATGCACAGGGGATATTTCAAGAATATAAGGTTTTCTTTGAGGCTGACAGCCCATGATCTGGATATCGTCAACATACTTCAAAACTGTACATTTTTTCACTTTTAGTGGGCCATCAGTGATAACCCCCAGGTTAAACTCCCTTTTTAGATCAACATAGAAACATGAAGGGTCTTGACCTGTCATAAAAACAATTCTTGTATTTTTATTGAGAATTTGTAACCAAAGTTGACCCTAATCGCTGTGCTACGGCAGAATCAATTCTGATTAACCTCCACCAGGGAAAGCGTACAGGTGCATAGTATGCTGGGTAAATCTGTAGATCTGTAACTGTCACAACCTGGAATGAGCCTCCTCCCCCCGATGAAGAGTACCGCTTCACGGGAAACGTACGTCGAGGATTTTATGACATCCGAGGATGTGGGGACGCCATTTTGGATCCACTGCGCGGCTCGTATTATGGTTTACATCGGCTGCTAGCCGGTTTATACACACATTATGTGGAGAAATTGATACTGGGCTTACCTACCACTGTGTATATACAATTTTGCTACAAACATTCTGCTACACACCACTGATTTCCTTAGATTCGTGTGTACACCATATTATTGGGACTGTGATTTACTACACTCCACAGATATCATTGATCTTGAAGTGGTGGTTTAAGCTTGGGATTTCTAGTGGTCACATATATAATTACACAGTATCACCACAGTAGGGTCTGAGTAGATTATGTTATATTTGGATCTCCAGCAGTTGCTATGTTGCATATGTACTGTAGCACCTTTCCCCCCCACCCTAAGTGAGACCATGTAGCTACCGGTGTAGACAGAGGAAAAGTATCAAATTACCTCTGAAGCCCCCTCTCCGAATGCAGTGTTGATCGTAGCGTGGAAAAAAACAAAAGAAAACAGCGCACAACGCTCATAGTGTAATAAATCAATAAATTATATTGAATGACAAAGTAGGTAATCTGCGTACATCAAAATAGATAAAAAAAACAGCATATCATGGGATAATGTTACCCATACGCCTCATCACATAGGGACCAGGAGCCTCAAGGATCAGCAGCAGGCTGGATAGGCAGTCCAGGAGTCACCAACGTGTCTGCAATTCAGAGCATACACTCCGCGTATTGGGTTGGAGGATCCGTCGGTGTTCAATAATGGTGTTGAAAGCACCACATCAGTGGGCAGTAATAGGGCGTAGAAAGTTTCCAAAGGTAATGTCCCTTCCAGCAGGCTATGAATATGCCCTGCCCGTCTCAAACGCTGACTCCGCATGGAGTATAGAAATCTCCGTCGGCGCTTGAATGACGTCACTGAGTGGCGCCGCACCAACAGGTCTCCGTCACCGGAATGGAGTACAGCAGAGAGGAGGGGGACTAATACACTTATTAAAATATCAAATAGAATATATTCCAACGCGTTTCAAGGCTAACATGCCTCTTCATCAGGGAGGCTTCCCTGCTCCTCCGTTAGGGGGATTTCTTAGATGTAGTTAAATGATTTGGCCATGAGATCAAGACCGACAGAGAGGTTCAAATCCAGGAAACTGATATGGTGTGGATGATAATGTGAGGTGAAGGAAAGATTCAGTGTATTGGTGTTAATGTATGTAATAAAACGTAGAGCCTCCACAAGATGAAGCGATGCGGAGCACAGCCGTAGCGGAAAGGATATTGCAAGATACCAGCCGATGAATAAAAAACTTCTTTATTGGAACAACATAGTGCAGACAGGAGTGAAAGGAAAGCTCTTACGCGTTTCACGCCTATTCGGCGCTTCGTCAGAGAGTGTAAATGATATACAAGGTGCTCCTTCTTATAACCCATGCTGTATGCCGGAAATTACACACAACAGCTTCATCAATACACCGGTAGTGACTCAACTGTATACCGGAAATGACGTAGCGGGATGTAACACGCTAACTAATGTTTACAAACATATTAGGTTGTCATAGTAATGACCAAGTCGCGTCACTATCTGGTCAATAATGGACGTTATATATTTGTCTGTTCATAGCGCTTACCTATACACCCCAGTAATCACTTTATTTATATCTTTTCCTGCCTGACATTACCCTTCAATCAAGATTACTACGTTTATTGGTCTTATTAAGACTTATTACTTACAGTCATTTGAGCACTATTCTGGAACTTTGTTCTATTACAATGTATGTAATAAATTGTGCACGTTCATCTGTAGTGCCTTTCCATATCAGTAACAAGTCGTTCTTTTAAATGAAGGGTTTGGAACTGTATATGCGTCTCTGGATTTTGTACTATACTGTTCATTATGATTCTGGTGCCCTCTTGGAAATATTTGTCAATTTGTATATTCTTCATGAGATCTAATTTTCATGAGTTTAATAGAATGTCATATCATGATCATTTGTCTAACTGTTCAAATCATTTAACTACATCTAAGAAATCTGGTTTATATTTGAACCAACATAGAGGATTCAAACCCATCATGTAATGGCAGAATATCTTTATACAAATCTAATAATTTGACTTTTGTCATAAATCAGTTACATTATGTCTCACCAGCATTATGTTTTCTACTGATGACAAATATTATCATTATTAGATAGGGATTGATAACAAGAACGTGGATCTAATCAGCCCTTGCCATCTCTGAGGTTTTTTTAATCTCCTCTGACATTTCCTTTTATTTGACCTTTTTACAAGTCGCACACATTCCTTTTGCCTTTTGTGTTTAATCCTATGTGAATATTACTACAATGTAGATATATTCACTACTAACATTTTGGTCTGTTCTGTTCTTTGTCCTCTGGTTTCTGTCTTTTGTATGTTTGTGTTTTTTGCCCAAATCATCAGTGTGATCACTATGTGCCAAAAGACCCATCCAATGCATTTCGAACGTCGCAGCGTTCTTTTTCAACGTTTGCGACGTTCAAAATGCATTGGATGGGTCTTTTGTCACATTAAAGTGCCCTTTTAATCATTTTTTTGTCCTGGGTTCTTCCTGCTCCGTTTGTGCTGGTGCGCTTTTTGGTCTCCCTTTTCCCTGTATTGCATTGAGTAGCTGCACAGCCTGCCTGCCCTACCAGGATGTGAGTACTTGTATATTTTTCAGGGGAACCTGCCAATGAGACTGATGGTGAGTGGGTTGCACCACACACCACCTGTCTTCAGGAGGATAGTACCCATTATATGACACAATAGGTACTATATCAATTGTTAGTACCTTGGTACAGTGGTCTGGCTTATTATCATTTTGAGATATACCTGCATTTGAGCGCTTCAGCTATTTTCCATATGATCACTATGTGCGCATAATCTGTGTTTATCAATTACAAGATGGAGTTCAGTTGTCCCAATCAGCAGAGGAGCTATATAACCTATCCCATTGTGTGTTACTCCTTGAGAAAGCGCTGTAGAAGCGTGACACTAGTGGGAGTGCTTTTACCCTGTTTTGTTATGTATTTTTGTTTTATGTAGTTTAATAAATGTCTTTTAATTTTCATTCACCTGGTGAGTTGCTGAGTGCTTTTGCATAGTTTTTTGCATAGTCTCTCTTCGTCCAGCCCATCCTACGTTGATCCCCTGTGCTCCTTTTTCAGCACTGGCATGTCTCCCTAATTAATTTGGAGGGACATTTGAGGGGATATATAGCTACAGGCATACCCCGCATTAACGTACGCAATGGGACCGGAGCATGTATGTAAAGTGAAAATGTACTTAAAGTGAAGCACTACCTTTTCCCCACTTATCGATGCATGTACTGTACTGCAATCGTCATATACGTGCATAACTGATGTAAATAACGCATGTGTAACAGGCTCTATAGTCTCCCCGCTTGCGCACAGCTTCGGTACAGGTAGGGAGCCGGTATTGCTGTTCAGGACGTGCTGACAGGCGCATGCATGAGCTGCTGTTTGCCTATTGAACGAAATGTACTTACTCGCGAGTGTACTTAAAGTGAGTGTCCTTAAACCGGGGTATGCCTGTATATAGCAAATGGAAATATAACTGTATGCTCATTTGCATGTCTTAGGCCTGGGACATGGTGATATGAAGAGCGCTGGGCAGCGCTGATGCTAATGCTCTCCTGCTTGAGCATCAGCGAGCGCGCTTGTGTGCCGGGCGGGGGGCGGGGCTAGGGCGCCACGTCACGGCGCCGACGTTACGAACTGCCATTGGCTTCTGGCAGTCACGTGACCGGCCCTGCGCTTCCCTTAGCGGCAAAATGTAAACTTGCCTGTCTCTTGCATTTCCACACGCCTCCGCATGCCTGCGGAAGCGCCGTCTAAAGCCGCGCTGATAGGGATAATGTTGCGGCTCAGCGCGCCTCAGCACGGTCTTTTTGACCATGTCCGAGGCCTAAGGCAGGTCTGCAACCCTGCCTTTCACCATTATCACCCAGCACACCAACTGCAGCAAGGGATTCTGGGAAATGACATACAAATGAGCACACAGTGCCACTTTTTGCTGCAAAACCATTTTAAACATGGTTCCCTATAGGCTTAAGCTTGCTGCATGGTGACAGCTTTAAGCACAGCCAGGGTTAAGATGCATAGCCAGTAAACCCACCCACAGACAGCTGTTTCAACCTTAATGGGTCTCATCAGTGTGGGGTTGGTTGCACTGGCTATGCAAAGCTGAAGCAATGAGGATGGGGTTTACCATACTTCGTTAAGTGATGAGCATACAATTATATTTCCATTTGCTATATGCTTTGTTGTGGAAATATAAGCAAAGCTCATTGCTTCAGTTGACGACAATCATACTTTACTCAATCTACCGGTTTGTCTCTCTCAGGGATTCTCACAGGACACGTCTCAGAGTGCGGGCTTCCTCACACATGCCCGGGTTTGTTCTCTATATAGAAGCATTTCCATGTACTTCCCCATGTGCCTGTGGCTATGACAACACCTGTTAGACGAGAGCACAATCTGCCACCCACTGAAAGCTTAAACAGACTCAGACATGTTACTTTATTGCAGTGGGTTTAACGTATTCTGTGAATCCCTCGGGCTCTGCCTCAGGTTGCTAAGAGTTATACATAAAAATGTTCGGTAACAGCTGATATTTTACTTTTCAAGACAACTCAATACTTTCTTGCTTTTTTTTTTTTTAATACAGTAGGTTATTACAAGGTTTAACACAACACACAAAACCCCAGCAAGCTCTTTTTGGGAATCCCTGAGCCAGACAGAGAAGCCCAATGCTACATCCAACATGACAAAAATACACAGTAAAATACTTATATATTCTCTTGAAAAAGGGTCATTTAGTTTAACCCTTTGGCCAAAGCGTTGTAAGCTTGCGAGCCACGTCAAGGCAGACACCTGTTCGCAAGTCCTAACACTACCAGATAAAATACTAATAAACTAAATGACCCTTTTTCAAGAGAATATGTAAGTATTTTACTGTGTATTTTTGTCATGTTGGAAATACATTCGAGAAATTAACGGTTTGCGTCTCTTCATGCATAAGCACCTATGCTAATTTTATGTTGGTCCATTTAAAGATATCACATACTACAAATAAGCCAACCGAGTTACACACATATAGTAAAAAATAATATAGACCAGATGTCCTTTCACTTTATTGCTACTCTACGGACTCATTCTTAAGTTGTGCTACTGCCAGCCTTTGGGTGATCATAGGAAAATTGTTACTGACATGGGTGGGAAGAGGCGTGGTAAGTGCTCAAGTACAAGGCTGGACATGGCATGGATGGCAGTTTCTCCCGTGAATTTTCTGCGATCGGCACTATGGCAGCATAAGGCCTCGGATATAGCGGGCGCGCGAGCGACGGAGCGCATGGCGTCACACGCACCTCTTGCCCCAGAGTTCTGTGGAATGAGATCACTCGCGACGGGGGGCCGTGACGATGCTGGCTCGCCCTCATTGACTGACGGTGATCCCACGACAATCACAAATTCCTGTCTCCTGAAAACGCCGTCGCACTTCATCGCACGCTCTATAACCGGTCTCAGAGGTGTGGCCTGTTGTTTTCACGCGGTCGCTCTCAGTATGGATGGGGCCTAATGAGTAAGGCCTTAATCGTGTACTCCGTTGCTACACTCAGAATTTTAGACACCTAGAAACAAGTGATAATCTAACCTCTCTGCTGCCCCAATGTTCTACAAAGCGTACCCCATGACAGGCAGCAAATGGTGTTCAGGAGTGGTGGACAGATGTCAGCTGCAATGATCCCAGTGTTCGTTTAAGTCACCCATAACTTATAATGATGTGAAACAACCACCGCTAAATAGGGGCCACTAAATTATTTACACTATAAAAATTAGGCAGATACCTTTTGAGCCTTCAAACTATATTTGTTTCGCCTGCAGAAATCCCTAAAAACTCTCCCCAAAAGATGCATGGGGTACTGGTACTATAGGTGATGCAGCCCCGAATGGGACGTTTGGCCATGACCAAACCGCAGCCACACGTCACCGCTGGGAGAACTCACCGCTTGGACAGCTCGCCGCTCGAGATCTCGGCGACGTCGACGATCTTTACATGTCCTGCGCTCCGTTTTGCCGTCAAGGCAAGATGTGAACACAGAGAAACAAAAAGAAAACAGCGCACAACGCTCATAGTGAAGTAAATCAAGGATAAAAAAATGTATTAAATATCCAAGGATAGGTAATGTGCGTACATCAGGGAAATAGTAAAACAGCATTTCGTTATTTCCCTGATGTACGCACATTACCTATCCTTGGATATTTAATACATTTTTATCCTTGTTTTACTTCACTATGAGCGTTGTGCGCTGTTTTCTTTTTGTTTTTCTGTTTTAGCTCCTGGTGGTGTTGAGCCACCCCTCATTCAGCTGCAGACGCTCTTTCACCAGTTCACGTATAATTTTGTATATTTGTTATCACTAATATAATTTTAGTGCAGTTTCACACCCTTCACAGCACTGGTTATGGTTGCGCACCGATTACTCCTCTTGTATCACCTCAAGATTTGAACACAAACTGGTGTGCAAGCTCAAAGTTCTACGCAAGTTACTAAAAAAAAAAAAAAAAAACTACCAAAACATTTTGCAAATACAGTTCAAATTCTTTTTTTTTTATTTTTATTGCAGTTCAAGTTGCTAATGACATGTGAGCCATTATTGTGAAACCAACAGATATTACTAGAACATAACCGTTTAATATACATTATACAGTGACTTTACTGACAGCAGAAAACACGTTTTTGTTCAAGAAACCACACGATTACAGACATCAGCGCTTGGCTTCATATTCAGTGAATGGCGGATCTCACATAAAAAGAAGAAGTTTACTGCCAGCAGTGCATAACTACCGATAAAGGAGGAGTTAGAGGTATGAGATTGGTACCTGCCTTCTTTATCCAGCAAAAAAAACTCAACATACAGTAGTTCAGGTAAATTATCAAATTTATTAAAAATGACTAATTTATTGTGCATGAAATGATGAGTATGGACACTAATTGTGATATAAAAAGAATAGCAAAAAAATCACAGTTTTGTTTAGGATATATTAGAGGCGCTACTTAATTTCTCTTTTTTTTGTTGACTAATTGTGATATATATATATTCAATGTTATTAAACAAAAACAATGTTTACAATACTGCATATAACCCATGGGGCACCTGAATAAAAAGACTATATTAATAAAGGCATTGAAGTCCATACTAAGCATTTCACATCTTACAGTCCATTCACTTGAAAGTCTTATGGCTTATATTTGCTAAGTGGTGCTATACCACAAGACACCTTATGGTCCCCATTCACTTAAATAGGCCATAACGTACCTATAAGCAGCACTATTCTATATGTTCTCTGGCAGTCATGCGGCAGACATCTCCAATTGCCTTTGGGAAAATGCAGGTTGTGATATTTTAATACAAAACAAAAAATGATCGATTGGTGGATTAACGTCAGGTTTCACAAATGTCTAGATGCGGAATCTAAATCAATCCTTTTTAGATCTAGAAAAAACGCCAAACTTCTTGTTGGAAACCTAGAACGACATTCAGCCCAATGTACGTATTGCAAGCCATCGAGAACTTAATCTGCACAGCAGCAAAGCGGTATAAGAATGCACAACTTCACAGAGATAAGAACCGTTTACGTGAGTGTCAGCCATGTGAATAGGTGCAGATGTAGAAGTACCTTGCAGCCGAATCTAGTGGCAGATCCAAAAATAAATAAAAAAAACACCTCCCTGGTATGTGATATAATTGGCTTCAAATCTTGTGCAATGCAGTGGATTGTTTCTCTGTGTCCGATTACAACTCAGCAGAACAAGTTACCTGTGTAACAAGCCTCGTAACTCAGGATACAGTATTACAGAGTTTCCATAGGGTTCAATGGGCAGCGAGATTG
This sequence comes from Ascaphus truei, assembly GCF_040206685.1. Classification (NCBI taxonomy): domain Eukaryota; kingdom Metazoa; phylum Chordata; class Amphibia; order Anura; family Ascaphidae; genus Ascaphus; species Ascaphus truei. The sequence goes on along the minus strand of NC_134485.1, from coordinate 27,355,501 downwards.
CAGAATATCACAGGATATCCCCACCATGGCACAAGCAATAACCCTGGCTACATCTGTATATTCTATACCAGGGGCGGCCAACTCCAGTCCTAAAGGGCCACCAAAAGGGTCAGGTCTTCAGAACCTTGGCTTCAGCACAGGTGGCTCAATCTTGAAAACGTGACCTGTTGGTGGCCCTTGAGGACTGCAGTTGGCCACCCCACCCCAAACCTTGTAATGGGAATAAGAAATGTGAATAACTATTTGAATTTCATGCTTGCGTATGTATGTATGTATGTATGTATGTATGTATGTATGTATGTATGTATGTATATTTATATGTATCTATATTCTGGAGGAGGGACCTTTGTGATCATAAAACTTGCATCTTTTCAGTTTTAATGGCGATACAACACTGTGACACAGGGACCCCAAGGATCCTGAAAATAAATATATGTGATAATAGTGTGTCCAGCAGAGGAGACGTGGAAGATAATGGTATCAATACATGTTAAACAAAACAAGAACGGAAGTCTCTGGCTGCTTCCGCTGGGAAACCAACAAGGATAAGCGACTAAAAAATAAATAAAGCGCATGCTCCAAAAACTGGTTTAAAAGGTGTGAACGAGAATCCAAGGAACTTAAATGAAGAGGACCCATGCCCGTATAAAGCGGGGCGCGTAAAATATGGGGCCATGCGTCATCTCCATTAAAGTTCTTTGGATTTTCATTCACACATTTGTAACCAGTTTTTGGAAAGAGAGAGGGGAGTGTGTGTGTGTTTGTGTGGTGTTGTGTGTGTGATATCTGGTGTAACACAAGAGCTCTGAAAACGTACATCTTTTCACAGGTACGCCCTGAGGGACGCTGAAAAAGGCTAATATTTGTTTAAATGATTTGAAAAACTTACAGCATAAAACGCGCAAACAAACAAAAATAAAACACCCTCTCTCCCTCTAATAAAATCGGCAATATGTAAATTGAACCAAAAAAAAAAAAAAAGTTGCAGATCTTCTAAGCCACAAACAAAAGGTGTTTAAATCGTCTTCTTATGACCACAGCTCCTCCGTTCTTCCAAACTTGTAGATCAGCGTGCTACACGGAAACAGAAAGCCGGAGATTACACTTCACAGGTACGTGCAAATACTAGCAGGTTTTTCTTCATTTAAAATAATATTATGGACATTAGACTAGGTGACCCAATACAATTTGAATATATATTGTTCTGCTGCTATACAATTGCTGTTAAAGGAGCAGTTCTACTTATGGCCAAACTAGGAGAGATGTTTAGTGAGGGGGTTCAGTCTAGATTGGGGCCTTTAAATATCCTTTTTTTTTTTTAACATTTTATTCTCCTCTGATACTTGGATGTCAGGGTATTCATCACCTATATTTCATACAGTGAAAAACCAGAAAGTGAATCCCTGCGCTTCTCCCATTGGGCCAACAATAAATGGGGAATAAATATACATAGTGAAACCTAAGGCTGGTATTACACCAGAAGTCGCCGGCGACGCCACGTGACGTCGCGCAGCTGGAAAACAAACTGCTGAGATCCGCTGACGCTTTACACACCCGCGCGCGCCGCCTGGAGCTGCGCTCTCCTAAAGAGATTTGCTAAATTGTTTTCTTGACGCGACGGCCGTATCTCGTGAGCGGTTCAGCCAATGAGGACGAACCGCTCACCGCCACGCCTCCACCACGCCTCTTCTGCTCTCCCTCCCCGGTACAACCAAGACGCTGCTCGGCGGCAGCGCTGGGCGACGTCACAGAATAGTGCTGCCGCCCTGCAGCTCTTGGTATAATCTCAGCCCAAGTCTGAGAGACAAAGGAGACTTTTGGTTGCATCCTTTGATCAAATCATGACAAGTCTGCTAACCAACGTCAAGGTAAGTCTCAGTAGCGGGTCCCTATGCTAAATGCATACAAAGGGTTGTGAATTCTGTGAAATATACCCTGAAGGGGGTTTATTAACTAAGCATATGCGACTTCGTGCGGTTAAAAACTGGCATATACCAGTAAATGATACATGTATGCAAGTCTTGAGAGGGAGAAGCGCGGTGAATATATATTTGTTTTATTTGATATAGTATCTGTATCTAATGGAAATGTTACCCCACTGCTCCTTTCCTTTGTTATCCATAGGATGCAATTATAAACAAAGCTGCCGGGGGTCGGAGACACCGCGGGATTGATAAGAGAATGACACTATTCCCACTGAAAAGGGAAATCTACATTTCTCACAGAACACAGCAAGGTTTTACTTGAAACGCATTTTAAGCAACAAGTTACATTGGTGGGTTCGTTGCGGACCCTTGAGGACTGGAGTTGGCCACCCCTGGCTTAGAGGGAATGACCCTTCAATGCCACGGATTGCATCTGTGTGCCCAATGCTGAGCCCCTTCCATCAGAGGGCACCCCTACTTTGACACCAGCACTGCCAATGTGTTGCAGCCAGGGCGGCAGCAAAGCTGCTAAAAGTACATGCTCATTATGTCAAAAATGTTATGCATAAATATAAAGCATTATGGAGTGTAACTGCACGTGGATCCCTCTCTCACCCTACAAAGAACCCTATAAAATGGGGATCTCTGAAAGGTAGGACGCCTGACAAAAATGTTCCACCTGGCTCCATAGCAGGGACCATAGTGACGGCAAACACTATTTTTGTTCGCTATGAATGTAGATTAGAGAGCTGTGGGATCTGGGAACGTAGCCAATAGGGTTGCCAGGTGTCTGGTATTTAACCAGACTGTCCTGTATTTGGACACACTGTCCAGTAATGAATTAGCGGTAATACTGAACATGTATGTGTCCGGTATTACCTCTCTGGATATAGTGACCTGACCGAATTGGGGGGCCGCAGGATTTCCCCGAGCAGCGAGAGAGCAGGATTGCTGCTAGGGGTCTGGGCAACTTCCTCCATCCTGATTGGCTGCATTACCCAGCAGCCAATGCAGGTAATCAGGAGTGGGGCCAAAGAGAGAAGGGAACAGCATAGAGTGGAGAGAAGATCTGACCTGTTGGGGGGGGGGCTTGAGAACTGAAGTTGAACACCCCTGCTCTAGGGCACGTGAAAAAGAACTATATGTAATTATAGCATGCAATGTGGTCATTCAAATTTTTACTCAAACAAATAATGTCCGTAAAAAAATAAATTAAAAAAAAAAAAAAATAATAATTTTACCCCTACTTACCTAAAAAATATCAACGCATTCTGAAAAAACACAGCTAGTCCGGGATAAACATTTATGCCTATAAAAAAGGAACAATTATAAGGGGAGTTTATATTTGACAGAGGTTAATGCGTTATGGTGTACGCAACATGCTATGTTTTACTGTGTACAACAGGAAACATAACCAGGGGAACAGGATGCAGCCTCAATAGAATAAACAGGCATGGCGGAGGAGTACGGGAGAAACAGCAAGGATACAGAAAAGCAGTAACCAGCGTCTGGGCTGTGTGTACAAATACTCGTAGATTGGGAAATAGAACCCCAGAACTATTTGCAATGGTGACACGGGGGGGCGCCGAAGCGAGGAGATCCTGGATCCTTTGCAGGGAATGTGTCTCAAGCAAATCAGCGTCTAAAAACCCAACTCGCAAGAAAGAGTAATCGGATGTAATTGTGGGTGAGAGTTTGCAATCTGGTGCTAATCAATCACGGTCATTTCATATAAAGAAAAAACACATCGGTTGAGGCACACCACCCAAACACTAAAGGTTTTAGGAACACTGGCTTTTCCGATACGGGCAATGATTTAAGGGATTCTTTGGCAGGGTGGGGGGGTGTTTGAGCAGTGTGCAGGAGCAGAGGGGGGGGGGGAATGCAGAATATTAAAAGTAACAGATCTCTGCGGATAGGCAGGTTAGTAAAGGCACCGATATGGTGTACAAAAATAAATAAAACGGAGGCACTGCTGAAGGAAATAATCGTTGAAGATCTAGAATCCATCCACTTACAAGATCCCAGGTAGTATCGACTAAGGTAATGAATCAGGGTGGAGTAGTACATGTACATTACCTATATTATACTGTGGCCTTTCACTAGGGTGACCTGACATCCGGTTCTTTTTGTACTTTTTACCAGGTCACAACTTCTTCTAAAAGTTTTTTTTTTGGGGGCGTGTTCGCACCCGCAGCTGGCAAGTACGAAATTGCGCATGTTCGCACAAGCGGATGGCAGACGCCAATCACGTATGCACACCAGCCGCCCGCAGACGCCGATCGCGCATGAGCAGCCGGCAAGCGCCCCCCCCCCCCCCTCACTCAGTGCAGCTCCAAATGACACGTGGGGTCATGTGATGTCACGTGCCCCTCGGCGGTCCTATGGCAATGCGCATGTGACGTCACGCTGCATGACCCCACGGTGTCATTTGACGCCGCCTTGCCATGGAGACGCTTCCTGACGCCGGCTGAAGCAAGGCAAGTTGAGGTTCGAGGCCTAACGCGATTCCCCCGGCATTTCATTTTAATGCCTTGGGGAAGAGCGCGGGGCCTATGCAACCGCCTGCGCCCCCCAGTTTGCGCCCCCCTGGTAAAGCAGACGCAGTATACACCTGAGCTCCAGCGGTAGCGATAGACAAGAAAGAAAGAAAGCCAAGGATCAAACGGGCTGAGGTTTTGCAGAAGACGGGAAAAGGGGAAACTAGGTGAGCCAAGGGGTTCTTTTATCTGCTGTGAAATGTTATGTTTCATTGATGCAAAGTGAATAAAAGGGGAAATTCTGCCTCTGAAATCATGAAAATGAAATAACACTTTGATGAAAGTGAAGCCTAAGGCTGCGCTTACAGTGACTGTGACGTCAGGCTGCGCTTACAGTGACTGTGACGTCAGGCTGCGCTTACAGTGACTGTGACGTCAGGCTGCGCTTACAGTGACTGTGACGTCAGGCCGCGCTTACAGTGACTGTGACGTCAGGCTGCGCTTACAGTGACTGTGACGTCAGGCTGCGCTTACAGTGACTGTGACGTCAGGCTGCGCTTACAGTGACTGTGACGTCAGGCTGCGCTTACAGTGACTGTGACGTCAGGCTGCGGTCGCTGGAAAAAACAAATTGAGATAACTTCCAGCGATCGCGACCAAGCTGTCGCACCGCGCTTACTATAAGCGCACGCAGCGGCAATGCATTTGTTTTGACACGACATCGCTGTCGTCGGCACTATAAGAGCAGCCTAGGCAGGGGTGCGCAAACTGGGGAGCGCAAGAATTTTGGACGGCGGGGGGGGGGGGGGGTTGGGGTGCGGCAGTTGCAGAGGCCCCGCGCTCTTCCCCCAAGGCATTTAAATTAATGCAGAGGGGTGTGAGGCCTCTGCAACTTCACTTACCTTATCTTCGGTGACGTGTCGCCATAGCAACGTGACATCACGTGACCCCGGGCATGATTTGACTCCGGAGAGCAGGTAAGGGAGGGGGGAGGAGGGGAGCGCGAGCAGGCAGGGGGGCACAGCAGGAAAATATTGTGTACCCCATGCCTAAGAGAATGGCAGTGTCTGCAAGGTATTGGGTAACACAGGCTTTTCACATAACTATGTATCCATAGATACTGAATTCTTTGAATGTATGGGTGAATTAAATTGTAAGCTCTTCGGGACAGGGACTCCTTTTCCTAATGTTACTTTTATGTCTGAAGGGCTTCTTCCAATTATGTGTTATTTATATTATTTGTTATTTATATTATTATGTCCCATGTATTACTGCTGGGAAGCGCTATGTACATTAATGGCGCTATATAAATAAAGATACATACATAAAGTAAAAGCTCCTGTGTTTGCTGCATATCAGAGTATTTCGATACAACTATGATATAAAGTTCTAGGTCTTGCATTACAATGAGAGAACTGCAGCTCTCTAGTCTAGATATTAGGGTTGTATTATCCAAGGAGTGCTATGCTAGAAGACCTTCTGGCCCATTCAATCTTTAATGTTTTCTTTTGACAAAGAAAATGTCCACCATCAAAACAATCATGGGCACTGAAGTCACTGTAACAGTTAGTACTCGGGATACATGTGTTACACAAAACAAGAAGCCCGGTCCTCGGCAGGTGGATATACTTGCGAGTGTCTTCATTCAGGTCTTTATTTTGCCTCAGCTAATTGCTTTTTGAACCAGGAAGCTTCACAGTAACAAGATTGTTGTTGACAGCATGGTTCAGGCAATGAACTCCCTGAGATAGCAATAGGGGAACATCTGGTGCCAGTAAGTTAACTGGTGGGAGAAACGCTCTATGTGAATAGGTGAGGCAGGAGAGTGGTGCTGGGGGGATGTTAAAACCAGGCTGTGCATGCGTCCTCCGGAGCTTTCATGCTTCAATCCGAACATACATAATACTGTAGCTACATTACTTCAAGTAAACCCTTCAGCTTTCCATGCAGAAGAAAGGCAAGATGCAGTTGATCTTTGACCTCTTCATTGCCTATTTCTGCAGCGTGTTGGAAAGTAACAAACCCCCGTTTGCAGGCCATGCACCATGCATATGGGTACAAGGCACATAACCTACCTTGTGTGACATAGGCTCCAAAAAGGATCCACATGGAAGCGATAAGCGAGCCAAACATCATCATAAAACCAAGGAACAGCCAGATCCGGGCACCTGTGTGAAAGATGTTACAGATCATCCGTGCTCAATCCCACGTTCTCGACAGGGAGAAGTCTCAGTGCTTCCTACAAAGATGCCCGTTACCTGTTCTTCCCAAGCAGCCATCACCGTAGCCGTCACCTCTCACTTGTGCATTGGACACAGCATTTATCCTAAGGGATGAAATAAAAGATATTTAGCAGCAGTCGATAAAAATAGATTTTTCATAGACAAATATTACAAAATAGAGGTTTACACTAATGGTGTAAACGCCAGGTTGTGTTTAGAAGTAGAGAGTTACACACACACACACACAAGGCGTTAGTTACTACATTGTAACGGCTGTCGGGAACTATTCAACTGAATGGTTGTAAATATGCCATCAGTGTGTTACATGTATTCCGGTGCTTACTGGAGAAGACTATGGCACGGTCGCAGTCTCCAATCACTAAATCCACCTTCTCAAACGCATGAAAATCATCACACCGGCTCTTCTGCTTTATACGGTAGATGTTTTATATGAACTACCAATGCCAGCTACTCCGATATATCTTACTAAACAGAAGGTGTCGTTTTAAAGCTGCAATAGCAACATATACAGGTAGTCCTCGTCATCCAACGTTTCAGTTTACAACGAATGGTATATCCAACGCTTTACAATGCAGCCCTATGGGCCGTATTTCGACACGGTAAGGGTGGACAAGGAGAGGGAGAGAGGGGAAAGAACAGGGAAATAAGGGGGGGCAATGTTTTGGGGCTCCTAGCCCCTTCTTCTGGCCCGTTCCCTAAGACCAAACAGATCCAGGTACTTCCCTTACCCCTGTAAAAAAAACAGGTGCTCTCAAACATAAAACAAAGGTGTTTGAACTATCCAAAATAATGAACAAATGCTATATGCTGGCTAGTGGATAGGTATCCCACAGTGGGGTACAAAACACAATAATACCACCACAGACAATCAAATGGAGAACCACTACTAACCCCAACACAGGCTGTCCTAGATAGTGCAGTAAAATCCTCAAAGTGAAAACAACCCTAGATGGCGCTCTAATATACTCTCAAAATGTGAACCGGCACCAAAGGACATAGCCACTCCTGACGTCACTTAGAACGGTGAAACGCGTAGAGCGTGGCTCACAAATCAGACCGAGAGAGAGAGGCAGCTTCGGAGCACCCGCAGACGTCAGTTCCGGTGGAGTGTAAGACCGGAAGGGACGTATCGGTCATAGCGCGGATGCGGAAGAGATCCACGGAGGTGCCGGTTTGATGTCCTCCTACCTTACTGGCCTGGAATCCTCCCTATCCACGGCTGGAATTTCTGCTCTTATATACCTACTCTATTGTGAGTGTGCATTTGGGAGCTCCTACATTTTTCACGTTTGTTAAATACAATATTTGCACTATGTAGTGTTTTTTTTCTTTTTTAAAGGTAATATCGCTCCCCTGGTGTTTTTCCACATAGCAAAATCCTCTAAGCAATGATCTTGATTATATATATAGAATTATCATTGCTTAGAGGATTTTGCTGCACTATCTAGGACAGCCTTTGATTATGGTCTGCGGTATTATTGTGTTTTGTACCCCACTGTGGGATACCTATCCACTAGCCAGCATATAGCATTTTCTCATTGTTTTGGATAGTCCAAATACCTTGTTTTAGGTTTGGGAGCATCTGTTTTTTTTTTTACAGAGGCAAGGGAAGTACCTGGATCTGTTTGGTTTTAGGGAACGGGCCAGAAGAAGGGGCTAGGAGCCCCGAAACGTTGCCCCCCTTATTCCCATTCCCCCCCCCCCCCTCTCCTTGTCTACCCTTACCGTGTCTCCCTTCTAATGCATCCCCTCGGTTTTTTCCCCCACAATAATTTTTGTGCGTTACGAGCTATGTTGCGAAATACTGTATATTATTGATGTATTATTCAGCTTTAACATTATGATTGCTGTTATTTTCTTGACAATTGTTGTTGCAGTTGTATTCATGTTTGAGTGCTGGGAACTCTCTCAGTGGTAACTCATGCAAAGTATATTTAATAGCTTTTTAAAGCTCGTCCTAAAAAGGTATGTTAAAATGAGCCGATTTCTGCTATAAAGAACCACCTCCTGATCACACTTTTCTAAATGTAGCCAACATAAAAGGGATTGAGGACCCCCAAAAGCATTCCAGCTCTGTTGTCACTATCACTACTCTAATAAAAGAAAATACTTTGGATAACAGCATTTTAAATATTAGTGGTAATACTTAGCCAGTACTTGGTAGAAGCAGCTTTTGCAGTAATTACTGCGGAGTCTTTTTGGATCAGTCTCTATTAACTTTGCACAGTAGGATGGTGACATTTGGGCCCATTCTTCACAGGAAAATTGATTCAGTTCGTATAAGTTTGTTGGGGATCGTCGATGGACGGCAATCTTCAAGCCAGAACTTTGACTGGGCCACTCAAGAACATTAATTCTCTTCTTGTTCCACCACTCCAGTGTGGCTTTGTGCTTCGGGTCATTGTCCAGCTGAAACGTGAATATTCTCCCCAGTTTCAGAGTCTTGGCTGATTCAAACAAGTTTTCCTCAAGGATTGGCCTGCACTTTGCACCATCCGTTCCCCCCCTCTATCCTGACACGCTTCCCGCTGAAGAGAAGCATCCCCATAACATGTTGTTGCCACCACCATGACAGTTTGGATGGTGTTAACTGGGTGATGTGCAGTGTTGTGCTTGCGCCAGATGCAACGCTTGGAATTTAGACCAAAAAGTTCTATTTTTTTTCTCTCATCTAACTACAAAACCTTTTCCACATGTCTGCAGCATTATGTATATAGTTTTTTGCAAACTCCATACGTGACTTAAGAGGTCTTTTTGAGTAATGGCTTCTTGTCACCCGTCCATACAGGCGAGCTTGGTGTTGGGACCAGCTTACTGTTGATGTGTGAACATTCGCATCTCAGACACAGAACTATGCAGATCAGGTCATTGCTGGCTTCAGAGCGACACCCCAAACCAGTTTCCTGCTTGCCCGGCTGCTCCGTCTGGGAGGGCGACGTGATCTTAGTAGGATGCATCTTCCACTTCTTAATGATGGGCTTCGGCTGTGCCGAGGAGGTAAAATCAGCGTTGAAGTTTTCTTGTACCCTTTTCCTACTCTGTGCCTCTCTACCACTTTATCCCCGACTGAGCCACTGATTGAGACACCTGTGCTGAAGCTGTGATATCCTGAAAAACTGCCCTATTGGTGGCCCTTGAGGTCTGAGAGTTGGCCACCCCAGCTGTGAGATTTCCAAAACCTTGTGCACACCATTGCACTGGCGAAGACCTCTTCTTGTTGGTCCCTCAGAATGCATCCCAATTTACAGCAAATCTGACGTATTACAAAATAAATGATAGAATACATTTCTGATTCATTACTTAAATGGCACCTTCCCACTTACATAAAGAAAGCAATGGTGGAGAACACCCCGCAGGTGTGGAACGCATGGTTCAGGTCCTGCTGGTTAGGGTACACCACAGCAGCATCGATCATGATCCACCAACCTGAGAAAAACTAAACCAACAGTTACAGTGTAAGGCAGCCGTGCACATCCAGGTAATGTTAGAGCAAGAGAGAGAAGAGCATGCACAATGAATACAGATTGTTTTACCATGTGCTCCTGTGAATCACACCCACTGCTCCGCCTATACACCTATTTATTCAGGCAATAAACAGCTTCACTAACGGACAGGAAATATGCAACTACTGCGGGGGAGACTAATTAGGGTCTGAAATGGCTGAGTAAGTTTTCTGTTTGTTTAAAACGAATTTGCAATTTAACATTTTGCAATATTTGCAATGTTCACACACGTAGCTGCAGCTGTTGCAGGGCTGAATGTCTCATTGTGTTACCGCTTGTTGCTAAAGTGGATTGCACCTTTACAGGGAAATGTACTAAAGCTCTTTAGTGGAAGTGATAGAACGAGGGGCATGCTGTGTGTTTTATTCAATGTATTGTGTGTGATGTATCCATGAACTTTGCTCCATTTACATCATCTTGTAATTTGGGGAATGGCACCGGGAGGCGTTACCTGACATACACATTATATTAAAATGTATTCAACTCTACATGTTATTGTCTCCCTTCCCGCGGCATCCCAAAAAGCTTCCTGCCAGGTCCAAGCTGGGCTAAAATTCCCTTGAAATAGTCTATGCCAAATATTAGAAATGTGATTAGCATGTTTCTAATATCTGATGCAACAGCATGAATCACAGAAAAAGTCTCCTTTGTATTGATACATCTCCTTGTGTGTGTGTGTGTGTGTGTGTGTGTGTCTCCCCCTCTCCCTCGACTGCATCCCCTCTAACTGAACCCACAGAATTTAGCAAGTACACTACATGTTTTTGGCTCCTGTAATACCAGCTGTACCTATTATACAGAAAGGTGTAGGTGTTTGTAGCTGCGATGGCCAAGGCCCCGGACGGACATGGTGCCGCAGACCATACGGGCTGAGTGAACAGACTACCGTAAGGCAGTGTTCGCGTCCATGTGGCGTGCGGGCGGAAGAGGGCGCGCAAAAAAATCAGTTCAAACTGATTTCTTGGCGCGACAGGCCGGTCACGTGAGCGGTTCGCCCAATGAGGGTGAACCAGCTCCGTGACGCCCCTCGGCACGCCCCGTCTAGTATGACCAGAGAAAGCATCCGCTTTCCCTCAGCCACCGCACGCCTCCGCATGGGAGACTTAGACTGTAAGCTCCTCGGAGCAGGGACTCCTCTTCCTTAATGTCTAAAGCACTTATTCCCATGATCGGTTATTTATATTATCTGTTATTTATTTGATTACCACATGTATTACTGCTGTGAAGCGCTATGTACATTAATGGCGCTATATAAATAAAGACATACAATACTATACTATGTCCGAGGCCTTAGGGTCTTCAATAGACATTGCTTGGAAGTACCTCCGCCCAGCAGCACGAGCAGAGGAACAGCAGTGGCAGCTATTATATGGCCACACAATGCTGGCGGGTCTGTCACTGCTGTCTGTAAATGGACATTTGCCCGTAAAAGGTGCACAATCCCACATATAGTTGGTCAGTTGAATATCTCAGGGACCTGTGAATGGCGCACTGTTTATCCAACACATTTTTTCTTTACCCTGATCACAGCCTGTCCTTATCGAACCAATGAAGTTAGGGGGCGGTGGGGAGGGAGGACTCTGTGTGCAGCAAATGCTTGCAAAGCCGTGATATCACATACAAGGAGGGAGGGAGCAGCCAGAGGAAAATCTACCCCCTCACACGCCTACCTTTAAACAACAAAAACAAACCACAACCCCCCCAGACGACACCCCTTAAACACGTCACTGGCATCCGTTCACTTTGATCCTCAGAGGGATTGCCTCTTTAAATAATTATGAAGTTTAGTTAATTAAACCTGAAAGATATTTTTTGTAACAATGGAATTATTTCCAAATGGAAGAATACGGAGCGTGTGCTAATTTTTTAAAATAACAAAAAGAACGGTCACAAGGAACATATTATAAAAAACACACACACACACACACACACACACACACAGTGCCTGTGGCTTATTATATGGAAAGATTTTCAGGTCAGTAACTCATCGCACTTGCAAAATTCTACGTACAGCTTTGCACATATGGTCAGCACTATATAAAAATAAATACTGAAGCAGCAGCCTAGTGGTAACGTCACTGTCTGAAGCGGGTCAAGTCAGTTCAATTCCCAGTGTCGGCCTTCCTTGGGCAAGCCATCCGTGCCCCAGGCACCAAAATTAGATTGTAAGCTCTATGGGACAGGGACTCGCTGGGCCCTTAAAATTTCACATCAGAAACATACTGGTTTTCCAACACGCTCAATTGATAATGAGAATGACATTAAAAGCCAATTTGTATACACTTACCAGAACCCCTGCTACTACGGCAGCAATGGTGTTCCTCCTTTCCCCCCAGTCGATGCACTCACACTCCGGCCAGCGGAAGTTATCCAGAAATCCCGCCATCCCCCTCCTCAGCAGTGCGTCCCTCGCTAATAGAGCTCGTGCCCGAAAATGTCATCAACTGCAACAAAAGCAAGAATATTACCAATATTTCAGGAGCGCCCGAATAAGACCAGAAGGACCAACAGCCCAAAATGTTTCCTTTTATCCCTGTTGAAATGGGGGGGGGGGTTTAATCCCTTTTTGTCTCCTGTCCAAGAGTATGGTTATATAGGGTAAACACACCATGGTACTTGACCACAACATGTCTTTCTTCTACACGTGAGGAGGGCTGGAGTTACCCACGTTTATTACGTACTTACTTGACATACCCTCCCCACGCACCATGATACGGCGGCCTTTGTACATCAATGAGGGTCGATGTCCATCTAACGTGCACCCGTACCAGCCAACTTATATTTTGCCGTTACCGATTCTTGTCGAGTGCCCCGGTAGTTGTGAGAGACAGAGAGAGACACAATACTCTGAAGTGAGGAGCGCCCACCCGGAGAAACTCACAGCTCTCATCCAGAACTTTAATAATATAGAAGAGAACCCAAAAAATAGCGATCCCCCTGGGAGAAGATGAAACCCGCGCAGAACTGGCTGCACACTATGTCAGCACCTGTCACAGGCTGAGAGACGCCCACATCACTGTGTGTAACGGTTACCCAGGCACTATGGCCTTGCGCAGACAGGCTGCTACACGGACGCGCGAGCCTCTGCCTGCTGGGCGATGTGTGAACATCCCCAGAAGACAGAATGACGCGATTGGGGGGCGTAACTTAAAAAAAAAAATAAGTGTGTGCGTTTGTGATTGGCTGGCGAAGTACACATGACGCGGCTGCCGCTGGAAATGTCAACTTCAGTTTGAAAGCTTCAGTTGTAGCCGCGACAACGCTGCACTTCGCCACCAGGGGGTCGTTTTCTGTTTGAAAACTCACACAGAACACAGCGAAAGAGCGGCGAACGTGCGCGCGTCGCATCGCGTTCTGTCTGAGCGAGACCTAAGTAATCATTATACCCTACCCCCTGTTATTTATGCTTTGGCAATACTGAAGAAAGAGAAAAAGAAAGAAAGGGAGAGAAAAAGAAAGAAAGAGAGAGAAAAAGAAAGAAAGAGAGAGAGAAAAAGAAAGAAAGAGAGAAAAAGAAAGAAAAAGAGAGAGAAAAAAGAAAGAAAAAGAGAGAGAAAAAGAAAGAAAGAGAGAGAGAAAAAGAAAGAAAGAGAAAAAAAAAGAAAGAGAAAAAGAAAGAAAGAGAGAGAAAAAGAAAGAAAGAAAGAGAGAAAAAGAAAGAAAGAGAGAGAGAAAAAGAAAGAAAGAGAGAAAAAGAAAGAAAGAGAGAGAGAGAGAGAGAAAGAGAGAGAGAGAAAAAGAAAGAAAGAGAGAGAGAGAAAAAGAAAGAGAGAGAGAGAAAAAGAAAGAAAGAGAGAGAGAAAAAGAAAGAAAGAGAGAGAGAAAAAGAAAGAAAGAGAGAGAGAAAAAGAAAGAAAGAGAGAAAGAAAGAGAAAGAGAGAGAGAGAGAGAGAGAGAAAGAAAGAAAGAGAGAGAGAGAGAGAGAGAGAGAGAGAAAGAGAGAAAAAGAAAGAAAGAGAGAAAAAGAGAGAGAGAGAAAAAGAAAGAGAGAGAGAGAAAAAGAAAGAGAGAGAGAGAAAAAGAAAGAGAGAGAGAGAGAAAAAGAAAGAAGGAGAGAAAAAGAAAGAAGGAGAAAAAGAAAGAAAGAGAGAAAGAAAGAGAGAAAGAGAGAGAGAGAGAGAGAGAGAGAGAGAGAGAGAGAGAGAGAGAGAGAGAGAGAGAGAGAGAGAGAGAGAGAGAGAGAGAGAGAGAGAGAGAGAGAGAGAAGAGAGAGAAAAAGAAAGAAAGAGAGAGAAAGAGAGAGAGAAAAAGAAAGAAAGAGAGAGAAAAAGAAAGAAAGAGAGAGAAAAAGAAAGAAAGAGAGAGAAAAAGAAAGAAAGAGAGAGAAAAAGAAAGAAAGAGAGAAAAAGAAAGAAAGAAAGAGAGAGAGAAAGAAAGAGAGAGAAAAAGAAAGAAAGAGAGAGAAAAAGAAAGAAAGAGAGAAAAAGAAAGAAAGAAAGAGAGAGAGAAAGAAAGAGAGAGAAAAAGAAAGAGAGAGAAAAAGAAAGAAAGAGAGAGAGAAAAAGAAAGGGAGAGAAAAAGAAAGAAAGAGAAAAACAAAGAAAGAAAGAGAAAAAGAAAGAAAGAGAGAGAAAAAGAAAGAGAGTGAAAAAGAAAGAGAGAAAAAGAAAGAAAGAGAGAAAAAGAAAGAAAGAGAGAAAAATAAAGAAATTCACATTTTTTTTATGCAGATACTGTTTTGAAAACATCAAGCTTCAAAAACAGTAAACAAAAATCAGTCATTCATTCCACATTTCACAAACAAGCGCTGCTGCTCTGCATTCTTTACCATATATTAAACAGGGAGACATACCAGTAATAAAAAATAAAATGTAAAAACCAGAGGACAACGTTTCCATTCTGACACCGACACCTTCATCAGGACTAGAACAAGCAAACATTCATAATGGCTGAGATAGGAGTTTTATACGCACAAAAATATGCACCAATAATAAAACCCCTCTATAGTTCCATGCAGTACTACCAAACTCGAGTGTGCAACGATATATATTATTGCGGGTCTTTCTATGCTGCGGACGCCAAGGCTTGGGGCACGCATGCATGTCGCGGACGCAGTGGGTGTCTGCATATGTGAGCATAGTCACAGAGAACCGGAGAAGCGCCGATACACAATACCAATTACAATAGATCTAAGCACAGATTAAGAAATAAAACTGCTCCGCTGACATTGGCGGAAGAGGCCATGATGGGAAGTGATTTCACACGCACTATTTGCATTATACAACACTGCCTAACAGAACAAGCAGAGTCCCGTTACGGAGGTTAAGGCCGCCATTGGTAGGGACTATGTACAATACACACCCTACAACGCATCAGCCACTTAGCATCTCCGGATGTGACGTTTGAATGATTATTAAACGGGGAAAGAGATCGATCGGGAATCTTGCATGATTCATTTACAGCAGTTATCAGACATGCGTAACTTCTTGGGAAGGAATAATCATTTTATGGGGATTTCCAGATCCTACCAGGTAGAGACGTTGTTTTTGGGACATTGAGGTTGTCACCGATGCCTCTACCGACCTAATTCATATTATTGCTGATGTTGGCCATATGATGATGCTCTCTATCGCTACACACCGTAAGTTTCTATTGTGTCATGTGGCATTATGCATCTCTTTTTGTTGTGTTCATGGGTATATGAGTTTTTTTTAATTTGTAGATCAACATTGAGCCTCCATTTGCCGTGATATTTATCCACTCAGGCCATGCTAGCCCCACTCTCCTTTATACAATTAGAGATTGTGCCGCATTTTTATGTCGTCTTATATTTCTAATTTTATGAAATAAATGTACTTTTTTTAAATTTATTTATTTTTTAATATTCAAACTGCAGCCATGTAGCGTTGTTTGTGTTATACTTTCCACAGAATCCCAGTCCCATATAATGTGTCCCATCTTTTGGGACGTTTCCTCCCTTTTTCTCATTTTCTTGTTGAGGGCTCATGACCAACACCACCACTTAAAAAAAAAACTCCTTCTATTAAGTATTGGTTTTTTTTAATCGCATAAAGAACTTAATAGGTGGGTAGGAACTTACATTAGAGATCTAGCAGCAGGATTCTTTGGGGGTGGGGGGTTCCTTAAAAAAAAAAAAATATTGTGTACCATTTTGGTTATCCCGGCAAAGTATTCTTGCTCCCGATATTTAAACTGGTATACATCGGCAACTGGGCGGTCCGATGCGGTTTTAGTTAATGAATCAATAATTTTTTTTTTTTTTTTAAATGTATTACTGATATTTCTATCATTTCTACATTTTACTCCAGACCTATATTTGATTGTATTATTTGGGGCATCTCGTTGTCGGTATATTCTTAAAATGAAGAATAAAAATGAAGAGGAGATAGTAAAACCCCGGCTGATTGTTCCAGTGCCAAAGAAAATAAGCACTGAATGAAAAAGCAAAGCCAGTTATGTTATCATTGTTCTATAGCAGGCAGCGGCGGATATTCCAATAAGCCCAGGCCTAGGCCGGCAAAAATGGCCGCCCCCATGTACATTTTGCCGTGCTCTTGGCCTGGTGGGAAGGCACTTGGCTGCTGCGGCCGCCTCATTGCTGCCGCCCTCCTCCTCCTCCTCCTCCTGAACCGCAGTGTCAAATGATGACGCGGACGTCCCCGACGTGACGTCGCACGGCGTCTTGTTGCCATGGCAACGCGATGTCGCAGCGTCAAATGACGTCGCGTTCCCATGGCATTGCGACGCCACGTTGGTGGCGACGACGATGCTGTGGTGGAGGAGGCTGGCGGCAAGGAAGGTGGCCGCCACAGCTACGTGCCGAGGGGGCGGTGGATTTTCAAATCCGCCGTTGAGATCTGGGGTTGCCCATCCCTGCTATCAAGAGCTACCAAAATGTCCGGTTTTCAGGATATCCCTGCTTCAGCACAGGTGGCTCAATCAGAGGCTGTCTTCGACTTGAGCCACCAGTGCTGAAGCAGGGACTGACTGAGCCACCTGTGCTGGGATATCCTGAAAACCTGATCTGTTGAGGACTGGCGTTGGCCCCCCCCCTGTATGTAGTATGGGGCGGGTCCTTTTCATGAATGAACACGCTTCTTTACCAACAATGCCGAGGACAGGAGACCCATCTAATTAGCTGTGAAGGACTGGCTCACTGGTAATACTGCTGCCTTTGAAGTGGGTGAAGCTGCAGTTGAATCCCAGTGTCAGCTCTCCGTGTGCGGCTGGACAAGTCACGTCATCTCCCTGTAACTCGGGACGCCAACATTTAGATTGTAAGCTCCGCAGGCCAGGTACGGTGTGCCGGCAATATTATGTTATTAAAGGTACCTGTGACTTGTCCAAACAAAATGCAGAAGTGTCACTTTAAAAGAAGTTTATAACGAGGAAACGTCTTCCTGGTAAAACATTGGAGAGACATCCAGACAACGTCCACTAATGAAGCTAATCGGTTATCTACTGTAGTGCCGACGAGTATTCTAAAACAAATCTGGAGCAATCACCAACAAGACCCGGGTACATGCTGGGTACATGCTGGGTACATGCCAGTGACATTTCTGCAGACAGACTAATGGCCCATCGGATTAACACAGCAGGGGTCCCTGGCAGTCACATTCAAACTGAATGGGACTGCCAGGGAACCCTGCTGTGTTAATCCGTTGGGCTATTAGTCTCTGCAGAAATGTCACTGAAATGTTGCAGCATGTATGCAGCATGTACCTGGATCTTGTTGGTGATAGCCCCAGATTTTCCAAGGCACGTTTAAGGCAAGTTTTAGAATACTTGTCGGCGCACCTGTACATGGGGACAGTATTTAATCGCTCGCACATGAAGAGTGCTGCCTGTTGGATGTGTGTCAGATTAACTTGTCCTTTGCTTGAAGTTAGGGATCTGCAATGCATTGCAGCACGTGTGTCAGTGGTTTTCAACCTTTTTTTTTGTTTGTTTGTTAAGGAACCCTATAATTATATTGTGAGATTCTGAGGAACCCCAACCCTCTCTAATAGCGCGTCCGAGATCAGATGCATTGTAAGGAACCCCAACCCTCTCTAATAGCGCGTCTGAGATCAGATACATTGTAAGGAACCCCAACCCTCTCTAATAGCGCGTCTGAGATCAGATGCATTGTAAGGAACCCAACCCTCTCTAATAGCGCGTCTGAGATCAGATACATTGTAAGGAACCCCAACCCTCTCTAATAGCGCGTCAGATCAGATGCATTGTAAGGAACCCCAACCCTCTCAATTAGCGCGTCTGAGATCAGATGCATTGTAAGGAACCCCAACCCTCTCTAACAGCGCGTCTGAGATCAGATGCATTGTAAATTCTTTTGCATTTGGTACAATTTTCAAATGACCTGAAATTTGCAGGGAACCCTTTTAGGGATACCCGGGGAACCCAACGGTGCCTAGGAATCCCTGTTGAAAAACAGTGCTATGTAAATCACCTTCTCAATAAGGGGGAAACATAGAAATAAATTAATCTGCAGCGGTCCCTGTATAATGTTTGAAAATCCTCTGCTTTTATTTATCTACTTTGCGCCTGGAAAAAGTGGGTAAAAAAAAAAAAAATACAAATTCGGTAAATACACGAGCAAGTATTTAGCAGGAAATATTTCATTTTCTATGGCACTGACTGTAAAATTGACAGTCCTCTACCCAAAGTGCTTGCAATCTTCAAATGCCTTACCATTCATAATGCTGTGGGGATGTGGTGGGGGTGCACTAATAGTTGGAACTAGTAACCGAAACAGGTTGTTCCAGACTGGATATCATTTTCAACAGTGACTCAATGACAGCGCTCTCGTCTGATACCTGATGTTAACCCAACACAATACGTTTTAATGCTCGCTTGGGCTTGTTCCTCACCCGCGTGCTCTTAAAAAAAGCCGAATTATTCTCCTACGGATCATTTTATTTATTTAGCGCCAACAAAGTACGCAGCGCTCAACTACATTACAATAGGAGGTACATCTTTTACAAACAATGGGAATAATGTGCAACATTAAGGCAAAGGAGAGACTCTGCCCCAAAGAGCTTACAGTCCAAGCGTCATGTTGCGAGGCTTCCAGACACATTAGGCCGCGGCCCCTGTCTGTACTGTAGCTGGCGGCTCGTGCACAGCGCTTCACCGCGATCTGCGGCGGGGGCTTTGTAGGGGCGTAGCCAAGACCTCACGTGGCTGGTTCGCCCGCATTGGCTGAACCGCCGGTAGGGGCGTGGCCACCCCTCCATCACAAGTTGTCAATACAATTTTGATGTATTTTCAAAAACTGATCGTAGAGCGCGGCTGCCAGACGCGCGCAAAGGTACATACTGGGCCCAGCCCCATTGAGGGGCGGCACACTTGTTCGCACAGCGCACGCGTGCTGGGGACATAGCCATAGGAGTAAAAGTGGATAGTTAGAAGCTGTCAGGGGACGCCAAGTGCATCTGGAGTTCTCCAATACTCAAATTGGAAGAACAATGCAGGATTGTGGAAATTGATGCAACAGAGAGTGAGCAACAGGGAAATGGTGGTGGCCCATTATGTTTGTTTAATAAACCCTAAAATAACTTGTTTAGCTTCCTCACAGTCACAGCCTGATGGGCCTGCAAAGAAATGCCACCAAAGAATCGAAAAAGAAAATGGTTATGTTCTTATAGAACACAGGTAGCCAACTCCAGTCCTCAAGGGCCATCAACAGGTCAGGTTTTCAGGACATCTCTGCTTCAGCACAGGTGGCTCAATCTTTGACTTCCCTGCTTCAGCACAGCTGGCTCAAAGACTGAACCACTGTTTGAGCCGCCTGTGTTGAAGCAGGAATGTCCTGAAAACCTGACCCGTTGGTGGCTCTGGAGACTGGAGTTGGTTTTCCCCCTGTTATAGAAGATAAAGCACAACAGCCACTGCTGGGCAAACTGACCACTGCTGGGCAAACCGGGGGGGGGGGGGGTGAAAGAGCTGAGGGAGGCGGTGTAACTCTCCGCATGCCCCTCAGGCAGCTGCAGAGTTGGATCTTTGTCCTTCAGCACAAACCCAAAGATAGTCCCACAAATCATAGGGCACATTCCCACCTGGTAATAAGTCTCTACCCTCATACAGTTTGCCACCATGGATGCCCCCCTCGCCCTCTATGCTGTCAGTGCTGCTGCCCCCTGAATACACCAAAGCAGTGCTATGCACTTACCCTCTGCAGCCAGGCCGCTCCGTGCACAGGGAACTTCCATGTGGGAGGGAGTGGGGCAAGATTCCACCAATAGCATCCAACCCCCAGAGAGGGGGGCTGCGTAATAATGCGAAGGGGGTGTGGCTCCCCGCTGCACCCTCTGATCACAGTGTAGGTGAACAGTGACGTCTGGAGGCAGGAAGAATACACCCTCCCCCGGGCGGCCATGCTGTGGCTGGCAAAACACCGGAAGTAAACTGCAGAAGAGGAGGAGGAGTAAGCAGCTGAGTGAAGGACTGCCAGAGATCACACAGGATCACTCAGCACAGCTCTTTCTGTAACCCAGGCCCTCCAACGCTGGTCTAAAGAAGTTGGGTACACTTTAGTTCCTCTGTACGAGATTTACTAGCAAATGATCGTCTATTAAAGCAAGTTTAATGTATTAAACACATTCATTTTATTATATACAAAAATCATTTTACCTATGTATGTATATCTTTATATAGCGCCATCCAGGTGCACAGCGCTTTACAATACCCGTGGCATCATATTATAACACAATGAGAATGATCGCTTCAAACATCAAAACAATAGGAAAAGGAGTCCCAGCCTTTCTGAATTTATTTGTACCTTCATAAAACAGAAGTCTTGATAATTTCCCTGTAACCCACTGATTATCAAATTAGTCATCAATTACGAGCTGCTGTAATTAGCTGAAGGTTCCGAGCTTTAACAGATAGGGGCTAGGAAAGTGGAGCTACAGTAACCTCAGCTCACGCACACTGGCAGAACTAGATATACTGTAGGTACAGGACATAAAACAGGTCAGGTACTGTACCTGCAAATTAGCTACTACAAATAGAGGAAATGACAGCTGCTGCAACATGAAATGAATGCTGCACATAGCGGATACTTCAGATCACAGTTCTGTATACAGGAACTCACTGTTATATTATGCAAATACTTGACTTAATTACAGAACGGGTCTTAATACTCTGCTTTACAATCGAGCCTGCTGGACCATTCAGTCATTTAGGGCCCATTAAATGAACCATCCTTTAGGTTTTACATATACCGTTGAGATTGTGACTGTTTCCCTTCTATAAATACTGTACAGTATTTTCCATTTTTTTTAGTTCTGGTGTCTTGAATTGAACCAACAAGACTGTTTTTGATAGACCAGGTGGAAGCTGTGCACTGACCAACACTGATTAACTTACAAGCAAGCATTCACTGTTTTAAAGAAAACTGTGTACATATGTTGCGCTGCTTCCGCCCCTTCTGGGAGATCTGCCCTTGCTACAGGTGTCTGTTGATGCAAGTACCTGTTGGTGTCCAGGGGATGCTGAGGTTCCGCAATGTTGTGGGGATAACAGGACAGGCTTTAGGTGTAGGATGCTCAGTTCTTTTTCTGTAGTGCAGGCGCCTCCATCCACCACAGGCTCCAGTAGTGCTGGAGACAGTCCCCATGATAGAACACTTGCATCCTCTCCCTGAGTAACTGCACCCTCACGCCAGAGTATATTGAACAGGATATCTTTATTCGGCATCCACTGCATACATCAGGTCATGCAGCGAATACTCTTCTGATCCCAGCCCCTGGATGATCCCTATATCAGATATTGCTTTTGGGCCTTCTCACAGTCCCCTAGTGGGACTGATTACAGAGTCTCACCCCTCAGGGTGAGACACAGCTTACAACTCCTAGTACTCAGAGTCAGAGCTGCACACCATTCAAGACACTGGGCAGAACTGGACTGACTACAATTTAGGGGTGCCTCTTCCTTAGAGCAGAAGGTGAGGGCACAAAGTCTGCACCCAGGATTGGGCCGCACACAGACCAAGTCCCACCTCCACTCCTGCCAGTCAAGGAAGCTGCATGGGGAGGGGCAAACCCATGATGTGCCTAACACTGACTGCATCTACCAGGACATACGTGTTAGGGAGGGCAGACGTATAGCCAGAACCAGCCATGGCTACAGATATATAAAATGTGTGTATATATAGGGTGACCAGACATCCCGGTTTTTAGACCCCGTCCCAACTTTTTAGGGTGCTGTCCAAGTATTCTATGCTGCTGGCCGCGCATGCGCGATCGTCTCTTGCCGACGGCGCATGCGTGATCGGTCGTTCGTGCGCATGCGCAATCCGCACTTGCTGATCATCATGCAAACTCCGATCGCACATGAACGACCGGCAAACGCCGATCGCACATGTGCAGTTGACAAGTGCCGACTGCGCATGTGCGACATCGTAAATCCCTGAGGCCTTCTCTGGCCACCAAGCCCACAGATGACGAAAAGGGCACTGCATTCACTGTCATTGCAGATTAACATTATGTATGGTCATTTATATTCATATCATATACAGCAGGGCCCCGCTTCTCGGCGCTCCGTTATCCGGCGTTCCGCTTATACGGCGGCACCGAGAAGGGGGCCGCCATCTTGGATTTCCAGTCGCGCATGCGCAGAACGGGCGGGGTGCGCACGGGGCGCATGGCGTATACCATAGGTTGCACATGCGCAGAACGGCAAAAATGCTGGTTTGCGCATGCGCAGAAGTGAAAATCGCTGGATCCGCTTTCCGGCGATTTTCACTATACGGCGGGCCTCTGGAACAGAACCCGGGGCCCTGCTGTATTTATATCATACAACCCATAACAACCTCAAGTATAAATCTGTAACAAGCAGATGTACTCATGTGTAATCATAGAAAATAGGAGCAAATATATGTATCTATCTGATAATTAGTTTCCCTCGCAAAGTAAAAAATCAGGAATGTGTTGTATGTTAATCTGCTAATCATTGCATTTATTTATTCTTCGAATCACCTGCACCCTGCACATCACTTCAGCGTGTGGACTGTGGTCAAGCACATCACAGCCCAGCGCATGGTGAATTTTCCAGAAAGATTAACACGGCAGAGGTCCCTGCTTCTGAATAGGACTCCCGCTGTGTTAATCCTACCGGGCAACTACCAGTCGGCAAGAGCTGTGCAGTCAATGTATATAGGGAGAAGTGAACCGTCAATGTAGCGCTACAAAGATCCTGACTCAAGTCCCATTAGGATACAGGATAATAAATTCTTTAGTACAGATCGGGATTTGGTCCGTTTTGTAGAACTGTACCTCCGGATCAAAATATATGAGTAAGCTGAGATAGACACCCAGGTGGAGCCCCGCAACAAAGCTGGACAACGGGGGGGGGGGTCATATAAGACCCAGCAGCTCTAGATCCAGGTACAAAGCAGATAGCGCAACCTCCACCATTGGCAGTGAACCAATATTGAAGGCGAGTGCAGCACTCACGGATCCAGGTTGATTGAAGTAACCAGTTGATTCATCCCTGCGTGCATCCCGTGAGAAGGAGTCCGACAAAAATGAACACGGTAACGGCGGAGCATGGCGATGAGCAAAAGAGAACTGGAGGCGGGATCAAAAGGTCAAAAAATAAAAGTTTATTAGCACATAGTGCCTGTGCAAGAGTTTTGCCTCAGTTTTTGCACGGCCACCATGTACTAATAAACGTTAATTTTTTTGACCTTTTGATCCTGCCTCCAGTTCTCTTTTGCTCTTCGCTGTGCTCCATGTTACCTAGTTCATTTTTGCTGGAAGAGCTGCGCAGAGAGAGCAGAGAAGCGGTCCCTCTCTCTGCGTCTCCCTGCACAGCTCTTCCAGGCGATTGTCCTGCTATTATTAGTATTTTTAGTACATAGGATTGAAGCAGGGGGTCCCCGGAGCTGGACTGCATTAATTTCAGGTCCGTACCTCGGGAAGCAAGGGGTCCCCGGACCTGAAAGTAATGTGATTCAGCACCGGAGACCCCCTGGTTCAATCCTACTGTATTTATTACAAATAAAAATGTAATTTTAAAGAGCTGTACGGGGAGACACTGTGACGGTGCTCGTCTCAAATCAGGAAGTGGACCCGCAGGGCTGAAGTAGGGATGCAAATAAACCGACCAGAGCCCAGGGACAGAGTCCTGTAATAGTATCCGTCGTCGGTAAACAGGCAGGGGTTAGGGCTGGTGGCAGTGTGGTCAGGGCAGGCAGAAAGCAGTGAGGTCGGGGTCACGGTCTGGGGTCAGCAGCAGGGGAATCAAAACAGGCAAAAGGGTAAAGCGTGACTGCGAAGCCCAACAAGAGCTGTAAACGGAAGACCTTTGCTTGGCGACTCCCACTAGGAACTGCAGCCTTATATAGCAGGCTGCCAGTACCCAAAATGGCCATGTTGAGCAGAAAGGGCAGGTGAGTTGGAAAACCCGAACAGCAGCAAAACCCGGCACGGATCGAGCAGAATCCTTACAGACATAGAGAGAGGGATCGCTTCTCTCGGCTCTCTCTGCGCAGCTCTTCCAGACTGGTGCGGCCCGGTAGGATTAACGCTGCGGGAGTACCATTCAGAAGCAGGGACCCCCCCCCCCCGCTGCGTTAATTCTTAAGGGAAATTAGTGTACTGAGTTTTTGGGCGTGGAAAGGCCGTGTTCGGCCCGCGGTCAGGCTCCATTCAGCTGCAGTTTCCTTGTGCCCAAAATCCAAGTAAATGATACACCATCTCTATGTCACGTGCTCACGGGTGTGCTGTTCATGACAGATGTTATATAGGGATGGATTGAGGGCAGATATTATTCATTTGAGGGACCTTTCAAGGTGAAGATTGAATCAGCGTAATTGCTGTGTGTATTAACCCTTATCACATATACAGGTCACATGTTCACATGTGTGCTGTACATGACAATCAGGTTGATAGCTTTTCAAGTGAAATGACTAGGCATACAGTTATAGTCTTTCTTTTTTTCACGTTTATCAACATTTCAGAACTTTATCAGATGTTTTATCCAATTTATAAGACTTTCTTTAGAATGAAATTCTTTACCATCCAACAGCTTCCCTACTCTCATTTCTTCATCAGCTTTCTGTGCCGCTTCCCTTAGGGATGTATATGCCTGCTCTGCTCGAACAATCTCTTTAGCCACATTAAAATGAACCATTTGTCTGTTCAGAAGGGGAACAACAAGGTTAAAGTCATTTATTCTTTTGTTTAGTTTTGTGATATCCGCTTTCAGTTGCTCACAGATCTCACCCCACTGTTGATTCTTTGTATGAGTCATTGGATCACCTAACTTTTTCCTAGAAGACAACACTTCCTTTCTTAGCTTGTCAATAGTGTCTCGGATTTCCTTCTGCAGAATGATCCATTCTGGTTGATAACCGTTATCTATCAGAATCCTATTCAGGTTGTGAGTCATGGGATCAACATGCGGACAGTACGAGAACTTTTCAAGTGGCTTTCCTTTGCCACTTAGGTTATCAAAGTCTCCTTTTGCCATTGACTCCTGGATGAGGTCTTCCACCAAACGTTCAACAGCTTGAGTTATTTTCACCTTTTTACTCTGCTTTATATTTTTTGCTACCATTGTGTTTTCAGCATATTGACTCTCTAACTTTTGCTTTCGAAATTCCATAACTTGTTCAGTGGCCTGGTCTAGACGGAACTGCATGTATTGTCTCTGCCTCTCGCTTGGTGTTCCATATCCAACACCTTCAAAACCTAGGTAGTGCCTGTGTTGTGGTACTTTATATTTTGATGTCTTCTCATCCATATCTTCATCTTCCTCTTGTTTAGTTTCCTTGGCCAAGTGTGTAAGCAAAGCTCTGGAGGCTTCGTCAATCTGCATGAACATGTTAACATCAGCAGTGAGGGAACCACTGTCTGGATGATACTTCTTTGCCAAATTTCGATAAGAACTTCTGACTTCCTCCGCAGAAGATCCTTCAGGAATGTTCAAAGCTCTGTAACAGTCTTTGATGTTCATTCTGTACTTGTAGGTTGAGTGCATCCTGAAGCCTGAAATGTGGCGCCATGAAAGTATACGTGGTATTACTGATGTGTAGAGAGAACATCTTGATTTTTTGGCTAGTAAGACACTCAACCACTTCATAATGACAGTGATGTATTGAAGAAAAATAAACCTATAGGGTCAATTACACAAAAAAAATCAGTAATGTAAGCAACAGAACAAAGTAACACAGTAAAAAAACATTCAAACTTTCTAAATAAAATAAATATACCTTTTATTTTTGTTAAATATTTGCGGGGAAAAGTTTATTCACAAAAAAAAAGAGAAATAGCACGGAAGCTTGGCACAAATACAGGATTGACAATGCAGTGGTAGGCAACATGAACTAATTAGAAAGCCCTAGATGACGCCCTTAAGTTCATGCGATGACCAGATGTGCCCTTATACCGGACTATTTTTGCAATTGGAACTGTAGATCATCAAAGCAACCTGGACATGTCAATACAAATAGAAACAATATTACAAGTTCTATCAAATGATCCAGAAGGACCACATGCAGCTATTACACCACCTTCTGTACACTACTGCCACAATGAGAGTTGTTATGAAGTGCAACGTTTTCACTGTTAGAAAAGAAACAACATATCCCTTCCAACTGTCATATATGTATGTATGTATGTATGTATGTCTTTATTTATATAGCGCCATTAATGTACATAGCGCTTCACAGCAGTAATAAATAAATAACAAATAATATAAATAACACATAAAGGGGAGAAGTGCTTCAGACATAAAAGTAACATTTCGGAAGAGGAGTCCCTGCTCCGAAGAGCTTACAATTTAATTGGTTGGTAGGAAGAATGTACAGAGACAGTAGCAGGGCGTTCTGATAACTACTGCTCCAAGGGGCCAAGGTTTATGTATGAGGTGTTAATTATCAGCCACGGTGCTGCTCATATGCTTCCTTAAGGAGTTGTGTTTTGAGGTGGGTCTTCAAGGTGGATAGAGAGAGTGCTAGTCGGATATTGAAGGGAAGGGCATTCCAGAGGTGTGGGGCAGTCAGTGAGAAAGGTTTAAGGCGGGAGAGGGCTTTAGATACAAAAGGGGTAGAGAGAAGACATCCTTGAGCAGAACGCAAGAGTCGGGATGGTGTAGAGCGAGAAATTAGGGCTGAGATGTAAGGAGGAGCAGAAGAGTGCAAAGCTTTAAAAGTGAGGAGAATTTATTGAGTAAGCTTCTTTGGTGTCAAGGTATATTTCGGGCACTAAACTGTCCTATAACTAGATTGCTCCCATGTACAAATAAAATTAGTGGTGGCTTCTAAAAGAAAGATTCCACCCTGAAAATGGAAATCTAAGGGAGGTCATACTGACAGCCACTAAAAACTGACATCCTCTAACCCAGGGGTGCGCAAACTGGGGTGCGCGGGATTTTCTGGGGGTGGGGGCAGGGCACGGCGCTTACAGAGGCCCCACGCTCTTCCCCACAAGGAGGTCTCTGTAACTCCCTCTTACTTGCTCTCAGCCGGGTTCTGGCGATGCGTCGCCATGACAACACATTGCCATGGCAACGCTACATCAAATGATGCCGGCGAGAGTGGGGGGGGGGGGGCACGAGCAGGCAGTGGGGTGCAAAGAAAGAAGTTTGTGCACCTCTGCTCTAACCTACAGATCTGACCAGCTGTACATTATACCAGTACAGGTAGTCCTCGTTATCCAATGTTTCACTTTACTACGAATGGCATATCCAACACTTTACAATGCTACCCTAAGGGCCGTTTTTCGACGCCTGAATGCGTTATCCAACGCTCACCTCCACTGATTAACATGGGACTCACTTTACAACGGTTTCACTATCCAACGTTACCTCCAGATTCCCTTAGATAAACGAGGACCGCCTGTATATCATCTCTCTCCTATGGTCTCTGTAAATTCTGCTACATACCACTTGGATTGTAAGCTCTTTCCTAATGTTTGAAGTCCTTATTTCCATTATCTCACGTTATCTTGTTGCATCTATTACTGCTGTGAAGCTCTACAGTATGTACATGGATGGCGCTATCCAGATATATATACATATATACGTATATATATTACCGTTACTCCAGTTGCGATAGTGCAGAATAACTGAGTACTTCAGTATTAGGTGATACCTTTCTTAATTTGGATTAACAATTGATATTTAAGGATGATCTTTCGAGAGTCCTCTCTCTTCCTGAGGTTGAGAGAGACAAGAGAGAGAGAAGCGAGAGGGAGCAGAGAGAGGAGGGAGGAGGGAGCAGAGAGAGGAGGGAGGAGGGAGCAGAGAGAAGAGAGAGAGAGAGGCAGAAAGAGAGAGAGAGAGAAGAGAGAGAGAGAGATGTGTGTGTGTTGTAAATAATGATTTATGGTGATATTCTATATTACAATCTCTTACCCGAAAATGTAATCGCTGACATTAAAGGCTCGTGTTTGACACAGCTCAGCTGTATGTTTCACCTATCCTGGAAGCAGACATGTTTGTTGTGCAGCAAGGGCTTCTGGGGGATGTAGTTCTGTCAGGTATGTGCTCAGCGCCCCCTTCAGCTCAAAGGGACTGTACAATTTGCCGGAGCTCGTTTGAAGGTTTATGACTTATATCCATAGTTACATCACATTTGAAGATACTCAATAATCTGCAAATAAACTAAAATAAGAGTGCAACACCATCTCATGATACAAATGATACAAATAATAAGCCTAAGGAAAGAGTGAAGAGCAAATGTAGGTGCACTAGTCATAGGGAAATAATTGTACTACTAAATAAAGATAGATTGGGGTGTCTCCTAATGAAAAATATTTATATTGCCAAATCTGTTAAAAACAAACACTATATATCTATACCAGCAAGTGTGGCCCTAAAAGTGTAAAAAGTAAGTATTTCATATAAAAATAAATATTCTACATAAATAAATATAACTATCCATAAGGTGGAATGTGCAACATTTAAATATTTGATTGTTTCATTCATGAAATGTGCCCGACTTGTATGGGCCGGTCTGGGACCTTTGGTCGCGGACGTTTCACTTTGACTAAATGACCACTGTCACTCTGCCGTGGAATCCATGTACACAGGTTAGAAGTGGAACCCATGTACAGTGCACAGGTTGGAAGTGGAACCCATGTACACAGAGGTTGGAAGTGGAACCCATGTACACAGGTTTGAAGTGGAACCCATGTACACAGGTTAGAAATGGATCCCATGTACACAGAGGTTGGAAGTGGAACCCATGTACACAGGTTTGAAGTGGAACCAATGAACACAGAAGTTGGAAGTGGGACCCATGTACACAGGTTTGAAGTGGAACCCATGTACACAGGTTAGAAATGGATCCCATGTACACAGAGGTTGGAAGTGGAACCCATGTACACAGGTTTGAAGTGGAACCAATGAACACAGAAGTTGGAAGTGGGACCCATGTACAGTACACAGGTTGAAAGTGGAACCCATGTACACAGGTTAGAAGTGGAACCCATGTACACAGGTTGGAAGTGGAACCCATGTACAGTACACAGGTTGGAAGTGGAACCCATGTCCACAGGTTAGAAGTGGAACCCATGTACAGTACACAGGTTGGAAGTGGAACCCATGTACACAGGTTAGAAGTGGAACCCATCTACACAGGTTACAAGTGGAACACATGTACACAGGCTATAAGAGGAACCCATGTACACAGTTAGAAGTGGAACCAATGAACACAGAGGTTGGAAGTGGAACCCATGTACAGTACACAGGTTGAAAGTGGAACCCATGTACACAGGTTGGAAGTGGAACCCATGTACAGTACACAGGTTGAAAGTGGAACCCATGTACACAGGTTGGAAGTGGAACCCATGTACACAGGTTGGAAGTGGAACCCATGTACAGTACACAGGTTGAAAGTGGAACCCATGTACACAGGTTGGAAGTGGAACCCATGTACACAGGTTGGAAGTGGAACCCATGTACACAGGTTGGAAGTGGAAGCCATGTGCACAGAGGTTGGAACCCATGTACAGTACACATGTTGGCAGTGGAACCCATGTAGACAGGTTGGCAGTGGAACCCATGTACACAGGTTGGAAGTGGAACCCATGTAGACAGGTTGGAAGTGGAACCCATGTACGCAGGTTGGAAGTGGAACCCATGTACACAGGTTGGAAGTGGAACTCATGTACGCAGGTTGGAAGTGGAACCCATGTACACAGGTTGGAAGTGGAACCCATGTACACGGGTTGGAAGTGGAACCCATGTACACGGGTTGGAAGTGGAACCCATGTACACAGGTTGGAAGTAGAACCCATGTACACAGGTTGGAAGTAGAACCCATGTACGCGGGTTGGAAGTGGAACCCATGTACACATTTTGGAAGTGGAACCCATGTACACGGGTTGGAAGTGGAACCCATGTACACGGGTTGGAAGTGGAACCCATGTACACAGGTTGGAAGTGGAACCCATGTAGACAGGTTGGAAGTGGAACCCATGTACGCAGGTTGGAAGTGGAACCCATGTAGACAGGTTGGAAGTGGAACCCATGTACACAGGTTGGAAGTGGAACCCATGTACACAGGTTGGAAGTAGAACTCATGTACGCAGGTTGGAAGTGGAACCCATGTACACAGGTTAGAAGTGGAACCCATGTACACATTTTGGAAGTGGAACCCATTGTACGGAATCCGCTCCTGGCTTTGATTATAGCTTTTGCAGACTTCTGCATTTGCAAAAGCTTCCTCTGGCAATCAATGGCACAGGTGCTGCCTCTCATTGCAGCTTCTGCCATGTGCTTCATCATTGGAGGAATACTCACACACCCTCCTCCTGTGATTGGATCTCCGCCCTTTATATCCTGGGCTTTGGCACTGAAACAGTGCCGAGCATAAATTCCTACCCTGGACGTTACTGTCTCTGCCACAAGCCACCCTGGCTTGTATCCTGGTGTACTAACCTTTCTGGTTCTTGCCCCTAGTTACTGAGGCCTGCTGCTAGTTCCATGCGGGGGCCCGTTCCTGACTTCTCTGCTGAAGCGTTGTTTCCTGAGGCCGCCTGCTAGTTCCATGCGGGGGCCCGTTCCTGACTTCTCTGCTGAAGCGTTGTTTCCTGAGGCCGCCTGCTAGTTCCATGCGGGGGTCCGTTCCTGACTTCTCTGCTGAAGCGTTGTTTCCTGAGGCCACCTGCTAGTTCCATGCGGGGGCCCGTTCCTGACTTCTGTGCTGAAGCGTTGGTTTCCCGACGCTGCCCTGCGGTGTACTTCGGCCAGCCTGCTGTCTCCCCTTGCTGAGACCGGCGTCATGGGCCGAGGCCGTTCCTCACGAAGAGGCCACTCCCGCGCTCACGCTCCTAAGCTGAAGCGGGGAACTCCTGACTACCTGTTGCCGAACTCCTGCTTGAATAACGACGATGCTGCCTTCTCCAATCCTGACCCTGCTACGTACGACTTCGAACTGCGCACTCCGGATCAGTCTGCGCGGACTAAGGTCGGTGATTATATAACCCCACCTCAGCCCCGCGGTCCGGTCCCGGTTTGTGGCGAGCACAATCGTAACACCCATGTACGCGGGTTGGAAGTAGAACCCATGTACACAGGTTGGAAGTGGAACCCATGTACACAGGTTGGAAGTGGAACTCATGTACGCAGGTTGGAAGTGGAACCCATGTACACTTTTTGGAAGTGGAACCCATGTACACGAGTTGGAAGTGGAGCCCATGTGCACAGGTTGGAAGTATGTGCAGCCATTGGGGGAACCTTCTTGTGTACAGTAGACACCCAACGGTTATAAAAATAATTGAGCGGCCAGGTGGGAATGCCCCTTTAATAGACTAGTAGTTTTTGTCTGATTTTAATACCATCTCATTATGTTTAACTTTGGGGAAAGCAAGGGGGATGTGCCGAGCACACCAACAAAAGATAAAAAAAAGTTTACTGCAAAATGATCATTTATTGCCTAAGATAGTCAAACGCATCCAACGTTTCGGTGCTAAGACCCTTCATCAGGGTAAGCTGAATGCGTTTGACTATCTTAAGCAATAAATGATCCTTTTGCAGTAACTTTTTTTGCATCCACCCCCCTTGCTTACTACGTTGTTTCCTTGACTAAGTTTTCTACTTGTTGCACCCATACTTTATTGTATTTTTTCCCCACTACTTAGGGGCATCCCAATTTTCTCTGTCCTGGTCCCTCTTTTTACCTTAACTTTGGGAAAAGGCACTCTTGATCTTAATGTGAAAGATGTATACAATATTTACACTGCAAAACAGTGTGGGATAGAGTACTTCTAAAATAAATCTATTTATAAAATGTAAGTGGAATTGTAGGTTTGTATATAAAAAGTAGTGATTATCATACTGTTTAGGGAACAATAAGTGGTACTTGGACCTTAGTTCTACAATACTTTAAATGCTGCATGTGCATGTTGCTTTACATGGCACTTTAATAGTAAGTAATTTGGCATCTGAAGAAGTATATTTGCCAACTTCTATAATTCATACCTTGCTATATCACAGTTAACCTCCTGCTTGAGGTTGGATGGCTGTTCTGCATAGATGTTATGTCCAGACACCCAAATGAGTGAGGTCTAGGGATTTTAGTCCCAAATAAAAGACATTGTAAGGTTTAGTGTTTGAATAGTCAGACTAGTCTAGGAGAACACATGTTAAAATATAGTGAAACTGTCTTACAAGACTCAATCCAAATGAATAAGACTTCTTTGACCTGTTTTAGTTAACGAAGAAAAGTAATCTGTGTAGTCTAAATGTATTAAATAACATTACTCCCACATACGCTAAACACACTTTGTATGGTGAGTGAATGTCATAATGTCACCTCTTGTTGTCCCAACCTACATAATCACAGTTTATCATAACATTCATGATGGAGCAGCAATGACATGGAGGCTGATGACACCATGTATGTATTTCAACATTCAAAACCACACTACACACAAAGCCCCATCCAAACAGCAACACACAGAGCATCATAACACCGAAAAATTATATATCGACAGTTAAGAGCGATAATATTCAGACCTACAGACAAACACGACATTACTGTATCTAGAGACTGGATAGTTTATTTTAATTACAGTTTACAGGTTACATCTTGTTGTCTCTGGCCTTTTTTGTAATGGTTCCAACCTGCAAGCTCCAGTGGGGATTATAGTCTTTTCACCTCCTACATGCTTCTGGTTTGCTATAATCTACTGTATCTTCCATAAACTATAGACGTTGGTGGTGGCTGCAGAAGAATAGGTAACCCAGCATGAAAGGGCAGCAGATTCAGGCTTGATTGTGGTTCTAGGGATAAAGACGCCACCAAAACATAAAGCTACTGAGAACAAAAACATAAAGAGGAACTGCAGTATTAAGCAGATTGGTATTCCTAAAGGGCATCTCATTTAATATACAGTGTATTTATGGCATCAACAATCCTCTCATGCACTAGAAATGGGGTATGACCCGTAAAGGGTATTAAGCAATGAGAATAAATGGAATGTTTTCATAGTCTGGTTATATTTGCGAACGCCTTATCCAATCAGCCTTACAGTGGCCAACGCAGCATTAGTCCGGTCACTGGAGGAAGGAATTGCCTTACCATTCATCCAGCACATTCAGCACAGGCAGCAGTGATTATACTCTACATTACTGGGAAAAACAAAGAATTACATACCAAGGTATAGAAGAACAAACTAGCAGATCTTGTAAGTAATCAGGTTGCTTATTTAATCTGTATATTTATCTACCTGAGATATATATATATATATATATATATATATATATATATATATGTAGAGGTATCAGTACCGTGTTAGCCGAGCTTCAATAATCAAAAAATAAATAGATGATACCGTTCTGTGGCTAACGAAATGCTTTTATTTGTGCGAGCTTTCGAGATACACTGATCTCTTCTTCTGGCGATGTTACAATGAATGCTTCATTCATTGTAACATCGCCGGAAGAAGAGATCAGTGTATCTCGAAAGCTCGCACAAATAAAAGCATTTTGTTAGCCACAGAAAGGTATCATCTATTTATTTTTTGATTATATATATATATATATATATATATATATATAAATATATATATATATATATATATATATATATATATATATATATATATATATATATATATATATATATATATAAATATATAGTGCAGAATAAATGAGTTCTTCAGTATTAGGTGATACCTTTTTTATTGGACTAACAATTTATGTCATAGGACAAGCTTTCGAGCGTTATCCTCTCTTCTTCAGGTCAAGCAATACTGATATACAAAGGGTTCAATGGCTATAACAGTGTGGAGAAAGGAAAAAAACAAAAAAACAAAAGCAACAAGCTTGTGGGGCTTTTATTGCAGATGTAATAGTTTTGGCAATGGTCTTTGGTTTGTATCCCTTCTGTCTGAACGTTCATTCCATAAATGATCTAAAAATCAAAATCCTCAATGGAATGTTTAAAAGCACCCAAGAACGGAAAACATTTGAACTCAGAATGATAAGACTCTTTGACACCAAAACCAAAGGACTTAATGCGCACATGGGTTTTCTCACACCCTATCAAAATTGCTTGTAATTATCCTGCTTGCCTCTATTCTTATCCACACTTTCTCTCTCCCCCCCCAGCATCCCTCCCCCTCTCCACCTTTCTTTGACACTGTCCCCTGGGTTCAAACACTTAACACCCTACCTTATCTACAGTAAATATCTGTTGTTTTTTTTCCCCCCTCTCTCCACACTGTTTTAGCCATTGAACCCTTTGTATATCAGTATTGCTGACCTGAAGAAGAGAGGATAACTCTCAAAAGCTTGTCCTATGACATAAATTGTTAGTCCAATAAAAAAGGTATCACCGAATACTGAAGAACTCATTTATTCTGCACTATCGCAACTGGACTAACACGGCTATTTTCTGCTATATATATATACAGTGCTCGACAAACCCGGTCGCCAGCTCGCCAGCTGCGATCGGATATTGGCTCTTGGCCAGTAACCTTTCCCCTGCTCTGCAAAAAAAAAATCCCCTGCTCGAGAAAAAAAAAAAAAATTGAAAAAAAAAAAAATCGTAGCTGATTGGCTGTGACGCGGGATGGAGTTGCCAGGACTTCAAACCGCCCTTTGTGCACGGGTAAGTAATTGGGGGGGGGCAGTGAGTGCGTGCATGCGCGTCTGCTGCTCCTCCCCTTCCTCCTCCTCCTCCTCATATCCTCCTGTATAATTGTGTCAGCTCCTATAATTTACAATTTAAGGATCCGGTCATGGAGGAGTTTGGACAGATGCTTCAGGTGGGGGGAATATAATACACATTAAATATTTATATACAGTATACACTGATACATCCCCCCATCCGGTGTTCCCGCTGCCCGCGCGGGTCGGAACATACTGCAAAAGCCGGGGTGTTTCCCTCCCCCACCGTCCGGTGCCCGCGCGGGTCACATACTGTAGTAGCCGGGGTGTTTCTCTCCCCCCCCCTCCTTCCAGTGTTCCCGCTGCCCGCGCGGGTCACATACTGAGGTAGCGGGCTGTTTCTCCCCCCCCCCTCCCCTCCGGTGTTCCCGCTGCTCGCGCGGGTCACATACTGAGGTAGCGGGCTGTTTCTCCCCCCCCCCTCCCCTCCGGTGTTCCCGCTGCTCGCGCGGGTCACATACTGAGGTAGCGGGCTGTTTCTCCCCCCCCCCCTCCCCTCCGGTGTTCCCCCTGCTCGCGCGGGTCACATACTGAGGTAGTGGGGTGTTTCGCCCCCCCCTCCCCTCCCCTCCCCTCCGGTGTTCCCGCTGCTCGCGCGGGTCACATACTGAGGTAGCGGGCTGTTTCTCCCCCCCCTCCCCTCCGGTGTTCCCCCTGCTCGCGCGGGTCACATACTGAGGTAGCGGGCTGTTTCTCCCCCCCCTCCCCTCCGGTGTTCCCCCTGCTCGCGCGGGTCACATACTGAGGTAGCGGGGTGTTTCTCCCCCCCCCTCCCCTCCCCTCCGGTGTTCCCGCTGCTCGCGCGGGTCACATACTGAGGTAGCGGGCTGTTTCTCCCCCCCCCTCCCCTCCGGTGTTCCCCCTGCTCGCGCGGGTCACATACTGAGGTAGCGGGCTGTTTCTCCCCCCCCTCCCCTCCGGTGTTCCCCCTGCTCGCGCGGGTCACATACTGAGGTAGCGGGGTGTTTCTCCCCCCCCCCTCCCCTCCCCTCCGGTGTTCCCGCTGCTCGCGCGGGTCACATACTGAGGTAGCGGGCTGTTTCTCCCCCCCCTCCCCTCCGGTGTTCCCGCTGCCCACGCGGGTCACATACTGAGATAGCGGGCTGTTTCTCTCCCCCCCTCCCCTCCGGTGTTCCCGCTGCCCGCGCGGGTCTGAAGATATTGCAGTTGCCGGTGTTTCTCTCCCCTCGGTGCTCCCGCTGCTGGCGCGGGGCGGGAGGAAGTAGCGGGGTGTTTTTCTCTCTACCCCCCCCCCCTCTCCCCTCCGGCGCATGTCCCTTCCCGTGTGTGTGTGTGTGTGTGTGTGTGTGTGTGTGTGTGTGTGTGTGTGTGTGTGTGTGTGTGTGTGTGTGTGTGTGTGTGTGTGTGTGTGTGTGTGTGTGTGTGTGTGTGTGTGTGTGTGTGTGTGTGTGTGTGTGTGTGGTATGAGAGATTGAGTGTGTGTGTGTGTGTGTGTGTGTATGGGAGAGAGATTGTGTGTGTGTGTGTGTGTGTGTGTGTGTGTGTGTGTGTGTGTGTGTGTGTGTGTGTGTGTGTGTGTGTGTGTGTGTGTGTGTGTGTGTGTGTGTGATTGTGTGTGTGTGTGTGTGCAGGACACAGAGGTAACCCCCCAGTCAGTCACCCCCACCCAGTCAGTCACCCCCCCCCACCAGTCAGTCACCCCCCACCCAGTCAGTCACCCCACCCAGTCAGTCACCCCCCCCACCCAGTCAGTCACCCCCCCCACCCAGTCAGTCACCCCCCCCAGTCATCCCACCCCCAGTCAGTCAGTTACCCCCCCCCAGTTAGTTACCCCCCAATCAGTTACCCCCCCAGTCAGTTACCCCCC